>NC_090726.1:67921407-67951407 GCF_036898095.1 Palaemon carinicauda | reverse complement strand
ACACAGTAATCTAGAAGTTTTGTTCCAATTATGACCAAAATGTGGAATGATCTCCTTAGTCGGGTAGTTGTATCGATAGAACTTCAAAAGGTCAAACATGCAGCAAATGTTTTTGCTGAAGAGGCAGACTGAAATCTGTTTATACTTTATTAATAAATATCTGTTTTGGTGTTGCTACTGCTTTTAAAATATCTCAGTTGTATATTATTTCTCTAACTATTTATCTATTTCCTTATTTGCTTTCCTTACTGGGATATATTTCCCTGTTGGAGCCCTTGGGCTTATAGTATCTTGCTTTTCCAACTGCAGTTGTAGGTTAGCTAGTAGTAATAATAATAATAATAATAATAATAATAATAATAATAATAATAATAATAATAATAATAATGATGATGATACACATATATATATATATATACTGTATATATATATATATATATATATATATATATATATATACAGTATATATATACACACACACACACACATATATATATATATATATAGATATATATATATATATATATATATATATATATATAAAATGTGTGTATGTGTGTGTGTGTTTGTATGGCAGTAGAGGAAGAATTACAAATTTTTAAGACAGAAGTGAAGATTCGGCCCTGCCACGGCACTTGAGCAAAATTTCAGTGGATACATGGCGAAAGCGATGATTATAATTTGTTGGGTTTTTTGATAGACTAAAAGTTTGAGTCAAAAGGAAGTTTTGAATTAGAATTCTAAAAATATTATCATAATTTGGAGTTAAATATACATAATGTATGAGTGTATATGCATATACTGTAGCCTATAGGCTTACACACATGCACAATAACGTACGTACATACACACACACACACACAATATATATATATATATATATATATATATATATATATATATATATATCATTCATAATGTATTGTACAAATATGTATACACATCTTTCAAACATTAGAAGTGTTTTGTTTGGTGCCTATTATAAAAGTTACAATGGCGCTGTGATAATATAAAGGAATTTCGACATTCCTACCGCCTGGACACCTGCCAGGCTAAGCGATATAAAAGAAAAATGTCAGATTGATATGTCCCCTTTGTTTGTCAATTTAACTGCCGTATTTTCCTCCTTCGCTTTCGGGACTCCTCAGCTGTTGTGTTCCTTCCACTCGAGACAGTTTGCCATCCATCTTATCCATGTTGAAATGAATCCATAGAACAGAACAAGTTAGTAACCACGCAGAACTATCTAAGCAAAGAGAAAAGTATTCATGAAGTGGAATAATCAGATTTCTTATGGCAATTCACGACCTGTATTTTCTTTTAACTAAGTTTCAAGTTGACTTAAACATCGGCCAATATGATTATATTATTGTTAATTTTGTTCCCATCCAAACATTTATATCGAACTGATTATGAAAGCTAACGGACTTATTCTAATGATTATCATTTTCAACTACAATAAGCTTTTATATTTTATCAATTTTTACAGATAACGATTAACTTCATTTATATTATTTCTGGGGCTTTCCCAAGGCCTATTATTATAATTATTATTATTAATCGATACCCCTATATCTATATTGACGCACATTTAAAAGAAATTTTCGGTTGGATATTTGAAGAACTTTCGCATTATACTCCGTGTGTAAGGCCATAAAGCCATAGAAATTTGCCGAATACCTAAACATATCTTCAAATAATCGGCTAATGAGAAATGTGTCGTTTTTTGCATGCATCAATATTATGCCATGGTGACTTGCTATAATTGGTCTCGTGACTCTTCAGTTTTCAAGATTATAAAACTTTGAGATTATTGCTCAGACTTAATTAAAATTACATGTGTAGGCTATCCAAGGTGAGCTAAGTAAATAAATAGAGTAAAAATTCCACCTTTTGGGTATATCTTATGGCTTATCACATGGACCTTTCAACGTACACATATATTGAAACACGCACGCACACACACATATATTATATATATATATATATATATATATATATATAAAGTGTGTATACATACATATACATATATATATGCATATACAGTATATATATATATATATATATATATATATATATATATATATATATATATATATATATATATATATATATATATAATATACAGTATATGGTATCATGAAAATTGTTCGAAAACAATTATTCGAAAACTATTATTCGAAAAACAGCTATTCGAATGGAAAATTGTTCGAAAGAAAGTTATTCAAAAGGACAATTATACGAAATGATAAATATTCGAATTGTTTGAACCTTATGCAATCATTCATTTTTTTAGTGGTAATTAACGGTGTGAAGGACATCTCATCATCCAACAATATGGAAGTTCTTAGATGCTCTAAAAAGAGAGCAGGATTTACAAGAAATTCATATTACAAAATTAAGAGCAGGAAGCACAAATATGAAGTTTCAAGAAATATCGTGACTTGAATGAAAGGATAAAAAAAAATTAGTGGCAACCTTTGAAGAGTACTCAGTATTAGAGTAATTTCGCGCTGTAGCGCATAACTTGCATTTATAAGTAAATCTGTTTCATCATGAATTTATTTTAATGGCTTTAATAATGACATTCATACTTAAAAGATTTCATCCTTTTTGTTATCTTTACACCGTTGTTTAAATAAAGAATTTTACATTTCAAATAATTATCATTTCGTATAATTGTCCTTTCGAATAACTTTCTTTAGAACAATTTTCCCTTCGAATAATTGTTTTCGAATAATTGTTTTCGATTATGTATATATATATATATATATATATATATATATGTATGTATATATATATATATATATATATATATATCAACCATCCACATCACCTTAACTAGTCCACTGTAGGCCAAAGCCCACAGATATGTTCTTCCACTCGCGTCTGTTCATGATCTTTCTATGCTAGTCTATCCACGCAAATTTCTTAATTCGTCAATCCATCACCTTCTCTTCCTTCCCTTGATTCTTTTGCAATTTCTAGGGACCCATTCTGTCATTCTTAATGTCCATCTATTACCTCTCATTCTCATTATACATTCAGCCCACACCCCTTTTTCTTCATGTTCTTAGAATATCCTCTACTTGAGTTTGATCTCGTATCCATGTTGCTCTTTATCTGTCTCTTTGTATTATTCCCATAATTGTTTTTCCATACCTCTCTAAGTTGTAATTAGCTTATGTTCTAAGGCTTTATTAAGGCTCCAAGCTTCTGATGGGTAAGTTAACACTGGTAGGAACATTTTATTAAATACTTTTCTTTACACACATACATACATATATATATATATATATATATATATATATATATATATATATATATATGTATATATATATACATATATATATATATATATATATATATACAGTATATATATACATATATATATATACATATATATATATACATATATATATATATATATATATATATATATATATGTATGTATATATATATATGAGTGTGTGCGTGTAGGTAGTAGGTTGGCCAGGGCACCAGCCACCCGTTGAGATACTACAGCTAGAGAGTTATGGGGTCCTTTGACTGGCCAGACAGTACTACATTGAATCTTTCTCTCTGGTTACGATTCTTTCCCTTTGCCTACACAGACACCGAATAGTCTGGGCTATTCTTTACAGATTCTCCTCTGTCCTCATACACCTGACAACATTGAGATTTCCAAAGTATACTTTTTCTCCCAAGGGGTTAACTACTGCACTGTAATTGTTCAGTAGCTACTTTTCTCTTCGTAAGGGTAGAAGAGGCTCTTTAGTTATGGTAAGCAGCTCTTCTAGGAGAAGGACACTCCAAAATCAAACCATTGTTCTCTAGTCTTGGGTAGTGCCATAGCCTCTGTACCATGGTCTTCCACTGTCTTGGGTTAGAGTTCTCTTGCTTGAGTGTACACTCGGGCACACTGTTCTATCTAGTTTCTCTTCCTCTTGATTTGTTAAAGTTTTTATAGTTTATATAGGATATATCTATTTCAAAGTTTTATTTTTCCTTGTTTCCTTTCCTCACTGGGCTATTTTCTCTGTTGGGGCCCCTGGGCTTATAGCATCCTGCTTTTTCAACTAGGGTTGCAGCATAGCATTTAATAATAATAATAATAATAATAATAATAATAATAATAATAATAATAATAATAATAATAATGTGTGTGTTTAACTTTTAACCCCATTCTGACCTTATTCATAAAATAAAACATTTAGCAATAACTTATTAAAATTCCCTTAAAAACCGAAAGAAAGCCATCTGGTGTATATAGTAAACAATAAACAAAATCTGATGCTCATAAAAGAATCAAGGGATAAAATCTGTAACAATTAATATAGGATATTATTAACAATATAAAATAGATATCATATAAATTGTAAACTGCTGACAGGTTATTAACCAAACTCAATTACAGCCATACTTAGGAATTAACCAAACTATCGAGAGAGAGAGAGAGAGAGAGAGAGAGAGAGAGAGAGAGAGAGAGAGAGAGAGAGAGAGAGAGAGAGAGAGAGATTCAAGTGGGTTGTGGCTTGGTAAGATGAGGTATTTGAGAATTAATGGTTACAAATAACAGTAAAAAGTTAGAACAGGACAAAACGAGAGAGAGAGAGAGAGAGAGAGAGAGAGAGAGAGAGAGAGAGAGAGAGAGAGAGAGAGAGAGAGAGAGAGAGAGAGAGAGGGGGGGGGGGTAAAGGACACTCCTTTGGTTCTCTAGTCCTCAGAGATCATGACAAAACATAATTCATTCAGTACGGGTCGTCTAAACGTATGCCTGTACCCAATGTCTTGCCACACCGTTTAAAGGGAATGTTACAAAGAGTAATATCAATGCGGAACACTACGTTTTTTTTACTTCATACTCAGTTCCTGGACAACAAAAGTTGCGGCGAAGAGAAAATTTTCTTTTAAGGACAAACACAGAAAGGAGATAAAATCAATATGGAAATATGACAGATGAAATACAACAGCAAAAGGATGAATTATGAAATCAAAATATTAAGACATAAGACTAAACTTAAAGACAGCGAAAAGGAAGAAAAGTCGAATAATACATACTGTATATATATATATATATATATATATATATATATATATATATATATATATATATATATATATATATATATATGTGTGTGTGTGTGTGTATATATATATATATATATATATATATATAATATTACTTCGTGAATTCATAAATGCCGCTAAGAAAAGCCAAACATAAAAGCAAAAGAAAACACCTACATTGTATTTTGGCAGAACATGGTCCAATTTTTTTACAAGAAGGTACGACTTTCATAATGGGAAACTGCCATACGCTTGCGAGCAAATTACTCCTTAATGAACAGGGGAATGGGAATGAAATGACCATCAAATTGGATTTTGATCAGACAATCTAGGAATAAAATCAAGTAAATTTTCAAAACATCTCTCTCTCTCTCTCTCTCTCTCTCTCTCTCTCTCTCTCTCTCTCTCTCTCTCTCTCTCTCTCTCTCTCTCTCATCTTCTCGATTCGCAATTTCCCCAAGACAATACTTATGGAGAAACCTACCAGTAGTATTGCTCATCTATAATAGACGGTTCTAAGACTTCAGTTATTCTGGACAATTACAGGGACTGCTTCCTTTTTTGGAAATACAAAGTAAAATCTAACCATAAATGGTTTTTATCCAGGCTGCTTTTCAGACGGCGTACCAACAGGACCATTCTTATGAGGATTTATAATTTTCTGCATTCTCAGGAATGCTTGATAAGTCATCTGAAAAAAAAAAATGTCTGCCATCCAAGCAAACCTCATTATGTCCTGCAGTCTTAGCTGCTTTCGGGAAGCAATGTTATCTGCGGAATATTCGAAAAGACCCACCAATAACACTGTCCACAGTGATGCTAATTTTCTTCGTGAATATCAGCAAACCGATGAAATCTAGCAGTCTTAACTACCTCCAGGCAAGATTAGTGATCATTAGTGAAGACTACGTTTTGCAGCATTTTCAAGAAAAGCTGCCACTTACTCAATCCTTGAAAAACAATTAATTATGAGCCAGCCTTCTGGAAAGGCCTAACCTGTGGAAAATCCTCAAGCAGGTATATAACTAGGTCACTCTTAGGAATAGCTGGTGTGGATACTATCCTCAGGAAAGTTGTCAAAACTATTATTGACAAAATCAATCATTTAGGTCACTGTCCAGGACATCAACCATCAGGGTTACTCTAATGAATACTGGGTATCATGGGGTAGACTTAGGAATACATGCTATTATACTTATAGTCCATAAGGCCTGCAATATGAGGTATAATTAGACCGGGTGCCGATCAAAAATCCAAATGACAAAATCCCGAATGGCAGAATCCCGAAACATTGAAATCCTGAATGTATCGAAATCCCAAATGTTAGAATCGCGAAACATTGAAATCCCGAATGTCGAAACCTCGAAAACCGTATTTTCCAAATTGATTGTTTTGACAAGGTCTGACTGCTTATAAATGTACTGTTTCTTTATCTTCATATATTTCCGTTTTACTCATTATAATCGAATTGGCTGTTGTTACTTTTTAATTTAGAAATTGTGGAATGTTTCGTGTGGTACTTGCGAATAAGTAATTACAGTTGTTTATTTTCCTATTCTCTTCTTTTGTTTTCCTTTCGTTTTATTATGAAATTGGCTGTTGTTACTTTTTTTAATTTAGAAAAATTCGAATGATTTGTGTGGTACTTGCCAATAAGTAATCAAAGTTGTTTGGTTGTTTACTGGGAAATACATTTATTTCCCTTTTCTCTTTTCTTGTTTTGACTTTCCAACATTGTCAGTGTATTCCTATGAGCGTCATGGCAGAATTTTGTGAAATTGTTCCTTCACAAAAAGGACATGCAAAATTCAATGTGCAAGGCTATTTAATGGAAAAAGACAAAATAATAATTTCTACTGGTGTTGCCAGAGCAGAAAATCGCTGAATTGTAACGGGCGAGCAATAAAAAAACTTGCAAATGGACAGCATACTCTTAAAAAATCTGTAGAAGCCTGTCACAGACTATGAGAAAATTTGATAGGAAGTGCTCATGTCGGTGTGTATCACATTATTGAAGAGTTTCAAAAAGGACAGCTGCATGGGGAAAATGAATATGAACGCATTCTCAGAGGAGAACCATACCCTAAAAGAATAAAGCAAATGATTAATCGTGATGAAAGACTTCAAAATACTTTACCATTAATGTTAAATCATCTGCTATACTTTCATTTTTGTATACTAATATTCATTAATAAAGTATTGTTCATCATTTACCAGTAAAGTAAATAGAGAAATCATATTTGGCACAAGTAAGTAGTCACCCATTTCATTTACATGTTTCACAAAGAGTAAACTGGCAAAAACCATTTGTCATGTTAACATACTAGGCGTTTGCATTGTAATATTAAAGTTAAAGAACATCATCTGCATTTATTCCAATATCCATATGCACATGGATTATAGATAAGTTAGATAGTCTATCACCAGTTATAGTTGTTCTGAGATAAGTTTTCAATTTTCTCAATAACGAGAAAGATCGTTCTGCTGTTTCTGTGGTAATTGGTATTGTCAATGTGTGTATATTTAGGGGAAAAAATGTATCACACTTTTGTAAAGTTGATAGCAGTGTTTTTGGTGGGGCATTTATATTTTCTTCCAAAATTCCTGCATATCTCATGTTCACTGAATGCCTTATTTCTGTGTGTAAACATAGCATATATATTTAAAAGATACTCTACATCAGATATGGCTGTAGATGATGAATAAGTCTTAACTAAGATTAAAATATCAAACTTTAACGCTACTGCATTGTGTTGCTGGAATCATCTCTCCAATTCTGTTCTGACATAGACTCTAGGGGAAACGAAAATGTTCATTAACGTTTACGCTGTACAACTGATTTCTTGAAACACGTGACTTTTTTTAGCTCTACATCAAGCTTTTTCTACTGTCTTCGCTTCATTTCATACTATACCAAATGACTGCTTTAAATCAGACTTCTTGTTTCATAACTTGCAGCTCTGCAATAGGCACTATCAATTTTCTGCAGCATGACTGATAACTGGAGTGTCAGATACGATAAATTTCAAAACACACGAGTAAACTATGAAACTAGAATAACATATTGCTTTTTGCAATGTTCATGATTTAGCTGTTGTTTGTATCATTGGCTGATTCATAAAGCCTCAGGAAATCTCTGATAGCTGGTAATAATTTATGAAATGTTAGAATGCATTCATGCCTCTCCACCCATCGAGTGGTGCAAAGAGTTTTAAGAAGAAATTTCTAGGTCTCATCACCGAAGCTTTCTTGCATTAGAAATAATTAGTTTGTAATAAAGCACCTCTATTAGCAGAACGATTGATAACATTTGCGGAGTCATTTATGGGGCCTTATGCATTTCTAATTAATACAATTGAACTAACAGATATTGTAATAAGATTTAAACAGTGCCTACCTGTGTATATACAATGCTCCTTAACACTTGCACGATTTCCGTTTCCGCAATGCTTCGCAATGCATCGTGTCAGTGATTAAAGTCTGTATGCTCAAAAAAAAAAAAAAAAAAAAAAAAAAAAAAAAATACTGTAGAAAAAATAACATAATACCACCAAAGAAATATTGTTTTTATAAAGAAATGTCTGGATGAATGTTCTGTAAAGAAACTTGTGATTAACTGTGCTTTTGCCAGGATTGATTACTGTTACTCTATTTATTACAACCTAAACAAAGTACGACTAGAAAAGTTATAAACAGAGGAGTATGATTAAATGTGTCCCATCCTGAGAAAAGATTATCCCTATACTGACTGAACTATACTGGCTAATTATTAAAGCTAGAATGAATTTTTAGATATACAAAATGACTCAAGTCATAAGAATTGAAGGTACAAAATATTTAAGAGAATGCGACACATCGTGCAACCAACAAATCATGCCGACACGAGAATAGTTACGATTGGTCTCAAGTTATTGAAGACAATGTACACTTCTGCTGTAAGTTCTATAACTTTCATATATGCGGCCCCATGATTATGTAACAAGCCTCCTCCAGACATCCGAAGAACACGTGATATATAAAGGCTTTCAAGAATTTGAAGACTTTTTTATTATTCACGAGATCTTATGGTACCGCGCATTAGACAATTAACGCACATAACGGTATATGTTACTCTAAAGTCTAAATGCTTAAGAAACAGGTTTTTCCGAGTGCGATATGACGAGGAATGCAGCATTATTATCATTATCACCATCATCATCATCATCATCATTATCATTATCATTACCATTATTATTATTATTATTAATATTATTATTATTATTATTATTATTATTATTATTATTATCATCATCATTATTATTATTACTATTAATTATTATTACTATAAAATATTATTATTATTATTATTATTATTATTATTATCATTATTATTAATTATTATTGATTATTATTATCATCATTATCATTATTACGATTATTATTATTATTATTATTATTATTATTATTATTATTATTATTATTATTATTATCATTATTATCATCTTTATTATCATTAATATTATGGAGGAGGTTAACCAGCCTAATGAACCAAACTTGACACTTACAGAGCTGGACTGAATAAATTCTAGGTGGAAAATATATGTTTTAAATCTGAGTGATAAATAGAAATTTAAAATGAAGCCTATGCTTCTTGAAAATATCAAAATATAAAAAAAGATATAAGTACATTTTCTTACTTCACACCGGATAAATGTATCAGTCACTATCAAATTCTAAACAACTGTCATAATAAAGAACTTTCATAAACAAAAGATAAATACATCATATTGAAAAGAGTTGGATAATTTACGGGTGAAAAGTTATATGAAAACTGGCAGCAGGTATAATTACTTTTCCAAAATTAGCCTTGACCGTTTTAATGCCATTTTAATCATAGTTTATCCAGTTATATCCAGAATAATGCGTTAGTGTTTTCATGATGACAATTAGAAGCAGTCTATGCTTTCTCTTTATTTTCATGATCCTGGTGAACATTTTATTTTTATCCTTCGAACAACAAATGCTCTATAAATTTGATATTTGGAAATAAATTGCTAAAACTTAACATAAAAACCTAAGAAGATATACTACCGCAAATAAGAATATTCCAAAGAGGTATTTCTATTTAATGCTAATAAGAAAACAGTAGGATGATAATTATGTTACAAATGAAGAAATAAAGGAACATAGATACCGCGTTAACTCACAAGACAAGACATAATAGTAATAATAATAATAATAATAATAATAATAATAATAATAATAATAATAATAATAATAATAATATATCCCGCCTAACTCAAATAGCTTTAGGAAGCCAAATAAAACAAAAACCGCTATAAATAGCATCTCTATGAAGGAGATGTAGAGAATCTAATTACTTAATAAGGAAGTTAAAAAATAACAAAATGGTAGGAAACCCTTGAAGAAAAAAGACCAAAATATGAGAACCGTCTACCATTATTCGTCTGTAACATACAAGGCTTTATGAAGGGTTCTTAATACCATCCACCAACCGTATGAAACCTCAATATAAAAACTTCTTAAACTCTATTACAAACTTCTCTGGAAGAGCTAATAGGAATGACGTCTTGGAATGAGAGGCAGAAATCAGAAAAGGAAGAGGCGTATAAGAGTTGGATGTACGAGGAAACTTGCTATAAGACTCACTTTCATCATCATTGTAAAGTGTCTTTTCGGAAAGTTTATTTCGAGATGCTCATGAACGACCTTTCATTAGACTGGTTTTCTTTTAGATAATATCGAAGGCACCCACAGCCCTGACCTTAAAAAAGGTTGAATTAAAATGAAATAACAATGGTTACCCCCTTCAAAGGATAGTCAAATCAGCCATTGACCTGACATTCGAATGGTAATGAATACCACCACTTATTTCGAACGGACAGTTAGAATGTATAAAGCACTGCAAGTTCATCCTTCTGGCACCTACTACTTAATGAGATAGTTTGTCCTTAACAAACTACCAAAAGAACATTCTGCCATTAAAACTGTTGAAATGCACAAATATATAAATCACTATAAAAAACAAATTGACCCTATAATAGAATTGATTTAAACAGCACTTGGTAACAAAAAGAAACCACTGACTGGAGATGCCAGAAACGAAATGAGTATAACATCGGAATTAGAACTAGAAATGATAACCGAATATGGTTGTGCTTTTGAATCATTCTCATCCCCCAAGGGTTGATCGCAATCGTGTTCTAAAATATTTGATTGCTTCTCGAGTCAAACACACATAAGAAATGAAATTTCAAGTCAAACACAAAAATAAATGAAAGCTTCAAACACACATAACAAATGAAATCTGGAGTCAAACACAAAAAGAAAGGAGATTTCGATTCAAATGCACATAAGAAATGAGATCTCGAGTCAAACACACATAAGGGGTGAAATTTTTCCTGCCTAAGAGAGAAAGACGAGGAAGAATGCTACTGGGAGCAAGAATACTAACGAGATTGACGAGTTCAACACGGGATGTAAACTTTCGGTTTTATGAAACTTCCGGTGTTACCATTCTATCAACAGAGAAGCATTTGGAAATATTATCCAGTAAACAGACATGGTTTGGCGATGACACATTTGACTACTCCCCTAGGAAAACAGCCGTATTATAAACATGCTATCATTTCGTGACGCATAACCTTGACCGGCTCAAGTGTATCGCATTTCAAGTTACATAAAATATATGATGCAATTCTTACATATTAAAAAACAAAGTGGTTCAGACTGCAGCTTCCTTAACGATTTACTTCAAATGAGAAACTATTACAGGATTAAAAAAAAAAAAAAAAAAAAAAAAAAAAACTATCCTAATACCTTATTAAGGGGTTGTTTTATTCATTTCAGCAAGAGTTTATTGCGGAATATTCTGTCTTGTGGACTGTAATTTGTGTGGGTCCTGGGTATGACGACCAAGGCAATGCCCTTTTTATTAGTCAGTTAAAAGCACTTTCCTTTATCTTACCAGAAGATGTGCAAGACTTGTTTGGATAAAAATAATAAACTCATTATATGTTGCGAAACTGATGGGACAATAAATGGATTTTCTAGTTTATCATGAAAGTACGTGGTTGGTAAGAGTGCATTCTACAGTTCATCTCGTCCGTGCACAGATTTCGGCAACAGTAACTATATCCTGAGATATTGCCATCAAAGAAGCCATATTGAATATCACCTTTTCAGATAGCATTGAATATTACTCTATATCTTACAAAAAAAAAGGCATTGAATAAGAACACAGGCTTAACCATTCAATAATTATGACTTGACTAGTCTATGAGGCCATAAGACGATGATATACATAAACTTGAATCTGATACTGTGTATAATTTATAGATTAAGGAGAGTATGCCTTTTACATGATGATGCTAAAGACGATCTTAAATTTGGGCTCTTGGAAGAAGAAAATGACGCTAGCAGATAGTGAATCAAATTATGAGGAGTAGGCCTATTCAACAGATATTCAATTTCAGTTACCTTTTTATGTATCAACATTATTACTAAGAAAAACATATGAATGATTATAGGGACATGAAAAATGATTCACACACAAAAAAAAAAAATGAAAATCTTATATCTGCCATGTTTCATTAATGCATTATCAATGTTAAATGTTAAACTATGGTTGGAAACTTTCACATTTGCTCGAATTTTATTTCTAATAAAATATACGAAAATTATAATAAAACGTGAAGAATTATATTATCATCAAATATCATATATTACATTTAAATAAAGAATGCCCAACAATCTTCGGTAATTGATAAAATAGTAAACATGTAATTAAAGGCAGCAATTTCACACTATAAATCTATATTGCTAAGATAACTTACAGATGTATACAGTACCATTTTACCATTATCTATCCTAAAGCAGGTCAAGTATTTGTAACAGAAGATAAACATTAAATAGCCAGTATAGATATTCACATACTAATCAGCTGAATGAGATCTCAAATTGTAGTTCGCTCAGCTCTGAAAGAGTCTTTGGTGCGCAAGCTGATATACATACGATTCCTATTAGCACAAATACCTAATCACCAAAAGTAAATATTTACTTAAATAAGCCTACTCCAGCTATTGAAAATAAATTTAGATTTTTCATTTAGTTATTCAAACATAAAGATACACAACTAATAATTATGCCTGTCAATATGTAAACAACTTCATTGCAATACTATAAATTGATTAACATTCATATATTAAAAATATTTTCTTGGCCAGTAAAGAAATCTCAAGTATAATACATTACCTACACTCATCTATACATGTATAAATGTATCCTTTTAATTTAGACGTTTCTTTTAGTAAGGAGTGGATCTAGTTAAAAAATAAATAGCCCATTTTATATTCCCTAAGCTAATTAAAGAAATCAAGAATAAGACCACTATGCAAAAAAGAAAAAAAAAATTCTGCAACGTCAACATAAACCGAAGGAGAGGACTTACCAGTAATGCGAAGAATCGCCTTAAGCATATTACACCATTCACATCTAATTTGTCTCACTGCCATGTTTTCCTGATCTTAGGTGCATCCAACCTTTAAAAGGTTTTCACTCTTTCCTCTAAAACTTTTAATTTTAAAATTTTCTTCCGCAATTTATCTTATTCTATTTTTCCACATGACGAAACTATCACAAAAAAACTTAGCCAATCTTTTTCATTGTATGCTAACATCTTTAGTATCTATAATAATTCTTTCAATTATTCCTACTCTACATAAAAAGTACAATGTAAAGTGTTTAATTAAACTTTCTTTTCCTTTTGCATTAAACTTCTACACATTTCTTCCATAAAGAAGAGTTGGCTCATCAATATCCCTCCACATCCCTACATTGATATCCATGGACAATTAAAATCTTTTACCTATCTTCTTCACACACCATACTCCATTTCTTGCTTCACCTATTCTGTAACACATCTTTTCTCTCATCTCAGATTAATCCATAATACACACTACCAAATATTTATTATTATTATTATTATTATTATTATTATTATTATTATTATTATTATTATTATTATTATTATTATTATTATTATTATTATCACAAGCTAAGAAATAACCCTAATTTGAAAAGCAAGATGCTATACGCCTTAGGGCTCCAACAGGGAAAAATAGCCTAGTGAAGAAAGGAAATAAAAAAAAATAGGAGAGGAGTAATAATTTATCAAAATAAAATATACTAAGAACAGTAGCAACATTAAATTATATTTCATATATAAACTTATAACTTAAAAAAAAAAAAAACGTAGAGAAATAAGATAGAACAGCGTGCCGGAGTGTACCCTCAAGCCAGAAAACTCTAATCCAAGACAGTGGAAGGCCATGATACAGAGGCTATGGCACTACCCACTGCCTCTATGCTTCAACTATCACTATCAATATTCATTGTTATATTTTCTTAGTTGCCATTTACCTTCCTGTCCTTACTTTTCTTCTAATTTACTCTAACCCTTACTTATTTTACTATTTTCTGCATCTTTTCTTCTCTGTTACCAATTAATGCTGCTAATATCATCCATTCCATAATCCACTAAAAACTCAAAGCTTTGCACATAAATTTGTCCTTTCCCTGAGTTCTTGCACTATACCATGCCGTAAAGTATTAAGAAACAACAGAGACATCACACACCTTTAGCTTACACCTAGTTTTACACCAAAACAGTCAGCTCTCTCATCTGCATATTCTAATCATGAAATTTTAAAGTCACTCCCAACTACTTATCTTTTCTGCCATGAAATCTTCATATCCTCCATCCTCATGAAGAGAAATTACCTTGAGGTAATTGTTTGGCTTCATCAGTGAGCATAATTTTCCCGAATGAAGTCTTGTGATGGGCAACAGAGCTCTTAAATTGGGAAATAACATCTCAGTCTGAATCAAATTATCTCTTACATATTTTTTTTTCTATTTCTTATTATTTCATCTTTTATCAACTGTCTCCTATCTTGCTGTCCAATCTCTATTCCTATTTTCCACTTTTCACGGAGGATGTAGTGAAGAGATGGTCTCCTACTCTTTTTAAGGTGAAAAATCTGAAAGTGGATAACAATGCTATTTTTAAAATATTTTCCTCATTTTATCTACCTGACTATACTAAGATTAGACACTTGAACATTGCTGCCAAGAAATTTCAACCAAGAGCAATGTAAAGTTGTGAGTGTAATAACGGAAAATGAGCTAATAGGACATGATGCCGAATACACATACATCAAAAGACTGGAGGCCGAGGCCAAGAAACCCAACGGACAGCAAGCCGAATGGACATGAAGCTGAACGGACAGCAAGCCGAACAGACATGATTCTTTCGTCGATAGCATTTTTTTTTCCCCCAGTGAAATACTGCCTCCCATAAATGCCTGTTCGATTAAAACTTCATTTGTGGCTTGTTCTTTCCTTATAATTCTAAGACTCTTTGGTAATGGGGATGCATTATATTAAGCCTTTTTCTGGGACCCGCATGCCAACCTTCAAGCGAATTGTTAATTCTAGCTAAGTTATCCATAATTCGAGTATGAAGTGACCATAATTCTACATGCCCCGTTGCACAACTCAAAACCATGTTCTCTCAAAATAACTTAGAAATTCGCCTATCTTTCTGTCGATTGTAGGACCTAATTGAGCGAGAAATTTGTCAAATAATACTTTAACATCTAGTGGAGCGAAATCACCCACCTGCAATTGTTTAATGAACTGTGCATTCGCAAGTTCAACATCCCAGTTTTGCAGTCCACCGGCTTGAATGTTACGCCAAATGCATTAGCCAAAATGAAAAGAACAGCCAGAAATTAATGTGCAGGGAGAATATGTTTCAACATTCTTAATTACTGATTTCTCGAAATCTAATGTTATGGAAGTTGGATCTTTCACTTCGCTGATTTTCAGAAAATCAAAAATTTCGTCGTAAGACCATTCCTCATTCTGTCCGTTAGACTTCATGTCTGTTCGGGATGCTGTTCGTTCAGCGTCCTGTCCGTTTGGCTTATTGGCTTCGGCCTCTTGACTTTCGACATAAGTGCATTCGGCATCATGTCCGCATACAGAAAAATATGTTTCTCCTGCGTAAGCTCTACAAAACCTTTAGAAATTGCTTAATAAATATTATTTTTTATCATTGAAAGGGAGTTCATTCTCAAAACTCAAGAGAATGTCCTTAATACAAATTACAACAATCTATTATTGAAATTGTCAGTAATGAACATATCACATTTTGTGCTGCTAGGGGAAAATAAAACTTTTAGGTAGTAGTTCAACTTGTGCTTGTGTCATTTCAATCACCCCTATTTAACTAATAGTTCAGGAACTGCTCATTCTTTTGCTGCTACAATACTTCAGAATCTTGATAACGCCACCTTTTCATCATCAAACCCCTCATATATCAACCATCTGGAGAATTTTATTCACAGAGCTTCATCAGGTATAAATATAGTGAATGATCATAACCTATGAATATTAAGCGATGGTGATACTAGCACATACTTTTTGAACATTTATGGAACATTTTCATCAATATACTTAAATCTATGCTCAACCAATATTGCTGACAGGTTCTATTAAACGTCATAATCCAAATAAAGCTAAATGGGTAAAGTTAAAATTGCATACGTGTCAAAGGCCTTTCTTTCATTATTCACAAGATCATGATTAAACAAATGATCTCTTTGTAAATCTCATAAAAAAAAGTACTTGATAAATCTATGGTTCGGATTAATGCCCAACCAACGAAACACTCAAGTCCAGTGGTTGTCACACAAACTAACCCAACTGAGAAATTAAAAACAAGCAATTGGATAAAATGGAAAGCTTTGATAAAAGATTTTAAAAGTGCAAGTACCGGGTCCCCATTGTCAGGAAGTATAACAAACAAACTAATTGAAATAACCTTAAAAATAAGTGTATTGAAACAGAATCTTATTAACATTTCTGCTAAAATTAGATGAAGCCATAAAAGTCAAGATAGTTTTGTGGCAAAACTATGAGTCTAGTATATCAAAAAATACTTCAATGCAGAAGGTGTAGCAGATATTCAGAATAAATAATGGTTTCTATGGTGGACTCCAAGACATCCATTAATGCATAATGACTATATAGTTCACAATATACAATCATTTCAAATATCATGGGCAAGATATTGAAAACATAAGTATTAGTAATTTGAATCCCCACTTCCGATCCCTCAAAAGAAAAGACGATATTGCATGGAACTTTGATGCTAAAGAAGATATCTACAACAATAAAAGATATACTCAATTCGAGCTTAAATTTGTATTGAAAATTGTTCAACCGCCAGTGGGAAATCTAATACAAATTTCGGCTTGGTAAGATATCAAGCCCATTTAGCTAAGGCCTATCAATTAGAGTATTACAATCATCTTTGGTCAAAGCTTCTACAGTATTTCCAAAGACATGCTAACATGCAACAGTAATACCATTAGCTAAGTTATGGAAAGATCCTACGAATCCAAACAATTATAGACTAACTTAACAAACCAGATGTGTTTCCAAATTAATGAAAACTGTAAATCATAGATTGAATTAGTGTTTACGTTTTAGTAACACTTTACCACCTTTGCAATTTGGATCAAAACAGAACGACCATAGTAGTTGTGACGGCCGAGAGAAAGGTTATGACTCAAAGGCAGGACGCAATCAACTGAGTAACTTTATTAAAGAACACTCTCCTTTATATACAAAACCTCAAGGCAACAGGAAAATACATGTTCGAGAAAATGACAATGTTACATAGGCGACACGCAGACATGTTTGTTCTGGTTCTTTTTAGAGCGAGGGAAGAGCGCAGATACAAGCATAATGTATACAAAATAATTTATGTACGATCGTGTGACACACGGTTGGTACATAGTCGTATATTTTGACATTCTAAAGGCATATGAATACTAAAATCTATACATCAAATTGGTTTTTGATGACACCTTCCTATTTTCATTAGAAATTTTCTTGATGGAAGACCTTCCATACTCATATAGACAATTATTTACTCGGAATCTTTCAACCTTGACGGTGGTTTACCTCATGGTAGTGTTTTAATTGGTACTATATTTACATTGGCCATTAATGACATAGTTGAGTTAAACGCCACAAGCATTTATGTGGACAGCTTTGCGATTCTTCAAAATAATCTTCGTCTCCTGCAAAGAATTCTTAATAATGCTAGTCAAAAAATAAAAAGTTTGGACTGTGTCTGTTACATTCAGATTTTTCACAGAAAATCTCAAGTAACATTATTTTACAAAAATAGCAGATGGAAACAACTCCACGACATACATCTGACTTTGGGTAACACTGATATTAAATTCCAAGATTAGGTAAATTTTTGGAGCTATTATTAAAGTTTTTAAGCACAAATTTAATTAATAAAACAAGAGCTTTTATTTATAGTAATTTTTATCTAATTTGTCTATTATTACTTAGATTTAACTTTTTCTAGAATTCATTCAGTCTAGCTTTGAATGATTCAAGTTCATCTCATTGGGCTGGATAATCTCCTCCCTTTCATAAACAATAAGTAGATTAATTGCCTTCATATTGTCCCTATGACAATTCCATCATACGAGTAATCTCCTTCTGGGACCACGTGTGCCACATATAGCTTTCCCCTTTACTTGAAAATTTCTCATGGCTGTTTCATAACAAACATTAGATCAACTTTACCCTTTCTTGTCTAAACCCATACTATTCTCCCCTTATCAGTTATCAGTTTCTGTTATTTGTTATATTTCTCAGGCCAGAATTTTACCATACACCTCCTATATGTTAATAAAGACTATACCCCTACAGTTGTTACAAGCAATTTCATCATTTCTATCACTATAAAGTGAAACAAATATTCCTCTTATCAGAAATTCAAATCTTTTATAAGTAACTCTCATATAGTATCTAATTTATGACCTCATCAAGCCATGGCCTCTTTCCACGTGTCAAATAATTAATTTCTCTCATTCATTCAACAACCTTAAATTACATTCATCCTTTTCACCGTTGCTTCAATAAGCCCTGTCTATCTTCATAATCCACCTTCAGAATATCATCGAACTTTTTATTCAACTGACCCTAAATTGCATTCATTCTGGTAAACATCTATTGATTTACATCGGTTATTCTAAGATTTATTTATTCTTTGACCATTCGCTTTGATTTTATTTTCTTATAAAACATATTTTAGCCTTTCTAAAGTTCTTTATCACAGTCTCTCCTGTATTTCTGATATTTGCATTTCCCCTCTCTCTCTCTCTCTCTCTCTCTCTCTCTCTCTCTCTCTCTCTCTCTCTCTCTCTCTCTCTCTCTCTCTCTCTCTCTCTCTTTTACTATTTCACACCTTTGCAAAACAACAACAAAAAACATTCCCGAGCAGAACGTCACAGTAATACATCAAACGATATATAGAGAAGAGTTTTTCTCAAATAAACAAAAAATATACATATCAAGGACACAAAACCACAAATATTTCATCAAAGACAAATACATGCCTGAACAAGCTGTACAAAACAAACAATACTGAAAGACAAATGCTGGCCTGAACACCGAAAGAATCTCGAGGAACGCACACATACGAAATGACGGCAGAGTCTTTGGAGTTGAGAGAGGATGATTCGCCTGAATCTTTCTGCCAAACAGATTAGTCTGTTGCCATAACCCTCGGGAAAATAGGGCCAGTTCTCTAGTAGGGTGGGCGGAATCCAGAATCCGCTGATCTTGAAAGTAGTTGAATAAATCGAGGCAATTATACGATGATTATTAATACTGTTACTATCATTACTACTTGCTACAACTCTAGTTGGAAAGGCAGGATGCTATAAGCACAGGGACCCCAACAGGGAAAACAACCCAGTGAGGAAAGGAAATAAGGAAAAATAAAATATTTTAAGAACAGTAACATTAAAATAAATATTTCCGATATTAACTATAAAAAGAGGAAAAGAAATTAAATAGAATAATGTGCCCGAGTTTACCCTTAAACAAGAGAGATCTAAACCCAAGACAGTGGAAGACCATGGTACAGACGCTATGGCACTACAAAAGATTAGAGAACAATGGTTTGATTTTGGAGTGTCCTCCTAGAAGAGCTGCTTACCAAGGTTAATGAATCTCTTCTACCCTTACCATGAGACAAGTAGTCACTGAACAATTACAGTGCAGTAGTTAACTTCTTAGGTGAAGAAGAATTATTGATTGGTAATTTCAGTGTTGTCAGGTGTATGAAGACAGAGGAGAATCTGTAAAGAATAGGCCAGACTATTCGGTATATGTGTAGGTAAAGGGAAAGTGAACCGTAACCAGAGAGAAGGATCCAATGTAGTTCTGTCTGGCCAAAGGACCCCATAACTTTCTAGTGGTAATAACTCAACGGGTGGCTGGTGCCTTACCCAACCTACTACCTACTAAAAAAAAAAAAAAAAATCTAGTGAAGAGGTCCGACCATGTTCCAGGTTAACTGACTATTGTACGTAATTGTCTATGGAAATGAAGAAGATCATAGTGTAGGATGAATATATTTCCATAAAATTAGGTTTATATGAGCATGACGAATAACATGATGAAGCATCATAGGTAGGAAAGGCAGAGGAAGAGTCACTTCAACAGAAGTAAATACCCATAAAAAGAAAAGAAAAGTTAGATACTGATAAATAGGAGAAAATGTATCACTCACGAAATTAAAAAGGAAATAAATATGAGAGAAAGGGAAACGGAAAAATTAAAAAAAGGAAAAAACATTTTCATGATAGAAAAGAAATAGAAGAAAATCACATACTAATTTGGTCACCTTTCGTTTATTTCTTCTCGCATGAAATGCGTTTATTAAAAAAAGAAAAAAATATCTACAAACTGCAGTTTCAATGCGAAATGAATGATTTTCACACACGCTACAATAACATAGAAACGTTTAGTCCAGCAACTTTTAATCAGAAAATATATTCAGAAAACAAATGATCTTGTAAAATACAAGAGCCTGTGTCACAAATTCTTTTTTCCGCGTATGAGGTCACAACAAATATCTGGAAAACCTCTATTCTGGAAAGAACACTGCTCGCAATAAGAGAATGTTCTGAAACGCAAGCAGCAAAACATGTAATAAAATGATATTGGAAATGTAAGAACAATGAAAACAAATGGGATATTGTTTTCCATTTCAATCGAGGATCTCTCTTGCAAACTGCTGAAATGATATGAGACGCGAGAGATCAAAATAAGGATGCTGTGGGCGACTGTGAATTATACCCGGTTTTGTCATCAGGAATAGATGATGAGATGAAAGAAGATGGAAAAGAATAAAAGAGGAGGATAAGGAGACATAGGAAATGGAAAACGCCTCAAGAAGAAAAGGGGAGAAGGATGATAATGAGAAAGCAGAGGACTAAGATGTTGAGAAGACAAATAGAAAAAAAAATGATCATATGATAAAGAGAAATGGTAGAGTGGCTAAGGAGAGGGGTTTAGGGAAGATGGGGCAAGTTAAGCATAAAAAATAAAAAAATAAAAACAATGGTGGGGGAATAAATGTAATGAGAAGGAACGGAGCACAAAAAAAAAGTAAACCCGGTAAAAAGGATCCATAGTAATTACAACAAATAATAATAATACATACATATATTTTACTATACATACATATAATAATAACAACAACAACAACAACAACAACAACAACAATAATAATAATAATAATAATAATAATAATAATAATAATAATAATAATAATAATAATAATAATAATGTTGTTGTTGATGATGATGATGTACCTAGATTTATTATTGATTTTACAGCAAAGATTATGAAAAATAAAAATGCAAGAAAATTTCTTCACATTTCCTGGACGTAAGAAAATTGATTTTAACTAATAATAACCTAGATTAAAATTGGCGCATTTTTCTCTAATGCTTACTCATACAAGGATTTGATAAGCCAGTACTTACTACATCCTAATGGCACAATTTCTGAGTATGGTTGTTTATTGAGGAAAAAATTTCCTTCAAAGAAATTATTAATACCACTTCCATAAAAATGTTTTGCTGCAATCACTTTAGTAATATGAACGTACATTGGAAATATAACAACTTCAACAGTAATGGCTCTTTATCTGCTTGCACTTTGAATAATACTGGCTTGACACAAAATAATGACCTCAAGACCTCTTTTTATCTCTGATGACGCCATTGCTAGGGTGAAGGGTGCCTCGGGTTTGCTGTAAATGTTAAGAAGATATGATGTAGAGATGTCAAAATCTGATTGCCTTTTGATGTCAAACGAGGTTACTCATATTCTAGTGGAGCAGATAACCACATTTTCGGGAGAATCTTTAATTTCCGAAAACAAGCAACAAAATCGGCTCATTCCCTCCTTCGATATTGCTCTTGTGATATATCTTTTTTCCATATGTAGATTCAGAATATAGAACTATGGACTTAATCACTGGCTTCCTTGTACCACCATAACATATGTTAATGCACAACCAGGGCTCACTGGATGGCACTGCTGCCGTAAAATTCAGCATGGGGTTCAGTTACAGCAGAATAATTATTTAGTGCACCTAAATGATTAGTTTAATATTCCAAATGCTGTCTTATAACCTAAATATCAGTTAGCTACTGTAGATCACATGAAGTTTAACATATATATTTAGTTGGATACCCACACCTGAACTGACAGGGGCATTGCATTGTTTTGCATGCAGTTACCCGAAAGGTGTACAGATCAAACGGGATTTAAATGACACTGGATGAATGAATGGGCTAGGTGTACAGTAGGCGATATATTCTTATTCCCAACTTAGTCTTATCCCAACCTTTCACCCTTGATTCACTGAATACAGATATTTACTATACTGTGATACATTGACTACCATTCCCTAAGATGGCAAATACAGATCTAGGACCATCTAAATTCCGGACTGACTGAAGCAAGCGTTGTCTATGGTAGAAGAAGGATGAAGAATTCAAGTTTCCATGCTCAAACAACCACTTAGCTACACTATGATTGTGACTAATATTTCCCTCTCTCGTACAATAAGTTGATGCCTACTGTTCTGAATCTAGCCAGACTTGATGATGATGGTGGTATTGAAGAAACTCTGAGGAGGAACAAGGTGTACTGTATTATCACCAAAGTTGTCGCCTTATGTTCAACGAGATAAAACTGGAGAGATCCAGAAAAAGAAAGGCAGTGTGTTCAGCCATTAGAATGCCAGAACGAGCTGAAAAGGACCATCAATGAAGGCAAAATATTCTCCATGTGTGACGAAGAAGCCCTATCCTCTGAACTCAGACAAACTCTGAGGAGAAACATCATGAATATGACAAATCCTTCATTGATGGAAAACTACTTGTACGTTTCAGCTGTAGATATGCTTCTGCACAGGAGCCAAAATAATATTTTGCATGCTTGATAGACCTACAAGACCTGTCAAATAGAGAAAGGACGTATCTCAGACCCACCAAGTAATTGTAACAGGAATGTGCACCTGAAGAGGATGCCCACCCACGTGCATTTTCTGACCTAGTCACTTATCTAGAGGTTTTACACATTTTACTCGATAATTTATCATTTTTTATAGTCTAAGAATATGCCCAGTTTTGTAGGCCAGGACGACCTCATACTCGTTATACTTTCTTTTTTTTTTTTTTTTTTACTCCAGCTGTGACCCAAATATGGATAGATATCCATAGCAATGTAGTTGAACCGTTAAACAGACCCGCACGACCTCACAATGTAGTTGTTCCAATCCAGTTAATTATTTTATGTCAAATATATAATTCATTAAATTTCTGGACTTCTTTTTCTCCCCTCATGGCGGTTTCCCAATCGGACCCCTTGGCATTCTTCTTTTCCAACTGTGATTGTATAATAATAATAATAATAATAATAATAATAATAATAATAATAATAATAATAATAATAATAATAATAATATAAACCTGTCATTTAAAGTGTTTCAATGGGTAACGTCCGGGAAATGTTGTTCTTTTTATTATTTGCTAGAAGTATTGAATTAAAAGCTCAAGACGACTGGCGAAATCGAATCGAGGCCCTTTACATCCATAGGCGTTGGAGGAGATGATGATGATAACTTGTAACATCATATTAGTCTTCTGCTAGTACAGCGGTAACGTGTTTGCCTAGCATTTGCATGGCAGCAGATCGAGCACAGCCCAGGACCGTGAGTTTAAACTATTTACTGGGGAGCCCGCTGCTGCGGTTGGGCAACACATTGGGGGCTTAGACTTGCCAGGCTGACGTTCTGGTGAACATCTATTCTGATGAAACTGGAACAGAAACTACACATCTTTAACTTTTTAAAAAATATGGTAATGCTGCTATTGTGGCAGTTATTCCCATCTCGAAATTACAAATGAATTGCCTAATTTACTTAATAGCTATTTGGAATGAATCGTTAAGCAATGCAGTTAGGAGACTAAACTTCATAATAGCAAAAGATCATAATTTAACCAATATCGCACCACCCATCCTCTATATTACTCACTTTTCATGGTGAACATTACATATAATGGTCATGAATATCTTGAAACGAATCTGGATGCTACATTGAACTTTACGCATTAAGAAACATTTCTATTATTGCCAAAAGGGAAAGAAATGGTCACACGACCTCTATCCTCTTGGAGTTGACGATTCTAATACTGTAAGGAAAAGTTCTTAATTTTAGAATTTTACGGTAGATATCACTATGCAACTCGATTTCCAAAATCACCGCATCCTCCCTCTGTTAAATTATATAGGCATCATGATCGTTCATTACCTTCGCTGTAAAATCAGTGAAACAGAGTCTATGACAGAGAGAAAGGTCTCCAATACTCCCCAGTTTATGGATATATGAAAAGTCACCATACTTAACATTGAAATTTGGGATATATTTGTCTACTCTTGTTAAATTACGAGTGAATCATTTGTTGATTTTTTTGGAGATATATTTACTTATATGTTCATCTATATTTTTATCTCCTCTTCTCTTCTCTTCCCATGGGGGTTTTCTTTAAGTAAGAACATTTAAGAGATGAAATATCTTAAAAAAGAAAATTTGAGTGGCTTATTCCATATAGACATGAACATACTGCTAACAAAACAAAAGAGTAGTAGTAGTAGTAGGAGTAGTAGTAGTAGTAGTAGTAGTAGTAGTAGTAGTAGTAGTAGTAGTAGTAGTATATGATTTGAATGAATCCAAAAAATTCCAAAAGGTTGAATGATAAAAATGTGAAGTGAAAGCACATTTCTAGCTTTGGTTGTGTAATTAGGGGCATGATTATTTCAATATTAGTGCAGTAGTAACAGAAATGTGAGAGAGAGAGAGAGAGAGAGAGAGAGAGAGAGAGAGAGAGAGAGAGAGAGAGAGAGAGAGAGAGAGAGAGAGACCTAACGCCACAAAAGGTAATCGCCATAATTAAAGGAACTAATTAAATTGCAATCCCCTTTATGTTGCAAGGTCATTGAAAACAAATCATGTTTAATTATTCATTATGACTACCCACTTCATTTTACTTCTAATACAATCTAGGAAAATTTACAGTTTGCACGAAACAAATAACAAGAATCTATTTGAAAAATAATCGATAATTTACATATAGCGTTAACATATTTGTTAATAGAAAATAAGGAATTAGTCCCCACAGTTCAATAACAGTTCTTTACCCAAAAAATTGTATTTCAATTTGTGAGTATAATTTCATTCCGATTTAAAAAACCATAAAATTTTAAAATGGAAATATAGTAAAGCAAAAGATCATTATAATTCGTGAGAACTAGCATGAGATGAGACCAGATAAACTGACAAATGGAAGTGGATACTTCGATCCTTCACCTTAAACTAGTGTACTTTCATAAAGTAGAAATGTATATATTGTTAATCAGCATGCACGTTTCCTATCAGTAGATAGGAAACGCGCATGCATATATATATATGTGTGTGTGTGTGTATAGATATAAATATTTACATATATATATATATATATATATATATATATATATATATATAATATATATATATATATATACCTTTCTATACATATACATACATATATATATATACATATATACCTTTTTATACATATACATACATATATATATATATATATATACCTTTCTATACATATACATACATATATATATATACATATATACCTTTTTATACATATACATACATATATATATACATATATACCTTTTTATACATATACATACATATATATATATATATATATATATACATACCTATTATAAATATACATATATGTGTATATATATGCATATTCTTTATTCATGTATTTTATTTATGCATTTCATTTGTGCTTTAAAGAGGTCCAACTCATAAGGTGAGTTCCTCTCATGTAGATATAAGTTTTGTATGTAAATTACGTAAGAATTTTGAAGTTAATTTCATTGTATTCTTTATTCAAGGGAGTATAATGTAATTTTAGGTTATTTTTAAGATTTAACTTTTAATTCATGTAATTTGTTACATTGTCTTACATAAACTGTTTAAGAGTGCTATATGATCCATACGAGATATGAACAAGGGCTTATGTAAATCTTTTTTATATTTTTATGAGGTATTGCATCATGTTTGTGAGAAAATACGCAATTCTTACATTTGCCACGTGTTTTGAAAGTTTTTTGAAAACACCAGTGTTAGATTTTATCTGTTCATTTATTTCCGAGAACGGTAGGTGGGCGAAGCAGCTGAGAGAGTTGCCTTGAAAGCAATATTCGTCCCAGAATTTTTATCTAGTTGGTAACTTTGCCGTCGCTATGTGCAGGCCCACAAGCTACGAGAATTTAGAATTTCCTTGAAGTAACCAAGTCATATATATGCGCCCTCAGGGATACAAAGTAGCAGAAGAGAAACAGCTGTCCTGTGAAAGAGCCAAAATTCATCCTCTCTCTCTCTCAAAGTGCCTATAATGAGTCCTCTCCAAAGTGATTTTGTGCCCCAACGTAAATTGTGTGTTCAAACGTTCCGGAAGACGTTAAAGGTGATTTTAAATTTATTGTGTTGGGGTGAGTGCTGTATTGTGTAAAACAAGTGATTGTATAATTTTCATAAGTATTTATTTCTTTTGTCTTGGTCTAAGGTTTTATGCAGATTTAATATTTCGAGTCAAGTGATTATACAATTCTCAAAGTGCAACATTTCTTTTGTCTTAATCTAAGTTTGCTCAGACTTAATATTTTGAGTGGTTTATTTTCTTATGTAAATTCTTTCAGAGTGTTGTAATCTTTATAGAATATATTTATTTTTGCAAGGAACGTATTATTTCAATCACCAATGTTTATTTCAGAACTCACTCGTACCCCTGTTAAAGAATTGAAGTAAGATGTTTTTTGAATAGTTCTTAATAATAATTGCCCAGTTTTCTTTTGAGTGTATTTGACAGACCTTCGGATAATCAGTGTTTTCATATATTGCTGTCTGGGAGTTATATAACTGTCTCAGAGCTTGGGTATTAATATTTTCAAGAGTAACAGATTTAATGCAAAAACAAACAGGTGCATTTGGAACTCTGGAGGTTGTGTAGCTTGCTAGCTGTAATATGTATGATATATTTTGGTTCCCAGACACGGGACTATAATAATATAAGAATATATATATATATATATATATATATATATATATATATATATATATAAATACATATATATTTCTTTAAGTACATATATATATATATATATATATATATATATACATATATATATATATATATATATATATATATATATATATGAGCATATAAATATATACAGTATATGGCTTAGAAACTTTGAAATAAGTCCAACGGTGCGTGAGATCCATTGAACAAACTCCAAGAGAAACCATTTCATGTGGAATTGTTGAACCAAGATTCTTGAAGCCATGGCTCTAAAGAATTCCTCCAGGTGTAGCGATGCCAAAAAGTATGAAGAATGTAATATCATCCTTCTAGGGTACATTTCATGAATCCCAGTTTTTCCTTCCCAAAGTTTTCTTTTCCGGGAGAAAGGCGATCTCCTGTGTTTGAAATGCTTATTTAATTAGATTTTTCTTGAATTCTCTTCAACAGATTTCCTTCCTGTGTGAGCTTAAATTCTGTTCATTCGCCATTGCTTTCATCTTGCACATTTCTTCCATACCATATTTGGGATGATATTTTATATCTCATGTAATTTAATTCTCATTAGCATCAACTTACATAATTCCTGTACTTTTCGGTTGCAACGCAAAGTAGAGTTTAAATTGGAAAAAAATATATGTTAATAATTTCCTATTTTACTTTTTCTATGGGGTAATATTCTGGTAAAGAACTTTTCTCTGTTATTTTATTTTAGTGTCGATCCAGTAGGTGAGGGGACTGGGGAAAGGGGAATGTTGCTGACATAATCCCAAAGGAAGAGCTATACTAGACTATCCTCTTGAAATTGTGAAGAATATAGGTGCCAAGGAAAACGTGTAAAAAAATACTATCCAGCCGTTTCTCTTGTACATAAGATTTTCCATACTTCTTACAATATTTTGCATTCAGATCTCCTTTGACTGTACTATCCTATACACAGCACGAGGAATGTACAATATATTTAATTCTACCAGTTTTGTCTCTTTCATCACAAGGCTCAATACTACTCAGAATTCACGACGCTTTAATTCAGCTGGAATGATATTCCTAATCTGGCGGTTGAATCGGTAGAACCTCACAAGTTTAAACTTGTTGCAAATGCTTTTCTGTTGAAAAGGTTAATATAAGGCTAATTAAACAGTTTGCATATGACAGAATTATTTCAACATTGTTACTGATCTTAAAATATTTCTAATCTTAAAATATTTTATAATGCTTATCACTTAGGTCTCATAAATAAATTATTTCTTAATTTCCTTTCCTGACCGAGCTACTTCCCCTGTTGCAGCCCTTGTACTTTTAGCATTATGCTTTTCCAACTAGCGTTGTAGCTTGGTGTGTATCATATCAAATTTTTCTTTTATATACTCCTATTTTTCTCTTTAAATTATTGTTGTTGGCAATGATGATTATCGTTATCATCAGACAAAACAATCAACTTGAGGCAAATATGCATGGCTCAGCTCAATAGTAGTAGTTGCCGGTCACCAGCAGAGCTTGTAATAATCATAACATCTACAGGTGCAAAAAAATATCTCTGAAGCTGTTGACCTTAGACTTTTAGGAAATGTCTTTCCAATCGATCTGCTCGACTTAAGTTCAAGACCCACTAAAGCTCGAAAGTTTCTTGTAGTTTCTACAAACTCACCAACCTTGTGAACTAAGGAGGCTGTTTGGAAGAGGCTATAGGTAAACCTGCTGAGTCGTCAGCTGTCATGGCCTGATCCTTGCTGGTCCAAGCTTGGGTGGAGAGGGGAGTTGGGCAATGATCATATGAGTATAAGGTCATTATCTAGTGTATTATCCTGCTGGGCTAGGGTATTGTCACTGTCCCCTGCCTCTTCCATTCATGATTGACCTTCAAACCTTCAAGAAAACAATATGCAACCAATAGTAGAAAAAAATAATTACCTGAATCTTGTGGCATTGATACCATCTATCACAAGTGACACCCTTCCCAAAATGCATCACTTTGTGGCATCACTAAAAGATTTATTTCATTTGCTAGGAAACAGAGATTTACTCTAGAACATAAGTAATGAAGCTTAAAGCTGCGTGACTGTGTACGTATATACGCATGTGTTAGTGCCTTAAGGCCTGATTTTTTTTTTTTTTTTTTTGCACAAGTTGCTGCAGAAAACAAGGCAGGCAGATGAGTCATGATTTTTTAGCATCAAATTTAATAATATAACATCGACAAGGGTATTAAGAAAGAGTGAAATGACCCAATGGTGAAATGGGCATAAAGAAAATATTGAAAACCAAACCTAATTTCCTTTTCTTTAACCCAGATTCATTGTTTCCATAAAGGAGT
>NC_090726.1:67908907-67916407 GCF_036898095.1 Palaemon carinicauda | reverse complement strand
AATCCTTTCTCCTTCCAATGATATTTCATCTTCTATTGTATAGACCGTTCTCATCATCTCTGTCTTTCTTCTATTTATTTTGAGCCCAACCTCATGAGATATTTCATGCAATCTGGTTAGTAAGCTTTGCAAGTCCTGTGGTGTTCTGCAAATAAGGACAGCGTCATCGGCATACTCTAGGTCAGCTAATTTCCTGTTACCAATCCAGTCCAATCCATATCCACCCCTCCCAACTGCTCTGCTCATGTGGAAGATAAACAGCATAAGTGACAACACACTCCCTTGGAGTACTCCACTGTTCACTGGAAAATCATTTGATAGGACTCCACAAACATTAACTTTTCACTTTCTTTGCTCATGAACAGACTTAATCAAATTCACATATTTAAGAGGATCTCCATAATGACCCAGGACTCTCCAAAAAAATTGCCCAGTGCACACTATCAAAGGCTTTTTCATTGTCCACAAATGCCATCATAAGGGGATTTCTATATTTTACACATTGCTGTACCACATGTCTTAAAATGAAAATTTGGTTAGTGCAACTTCTACCTTTTTAAATCCTGCTTGTTCATCTCCAAGCTTTTCACCATTCTTTCTCTCTAATCTCTTTAGAATGAGCATACTACATATTTTCATGACGCTGACGTAAGTGTGATGCCTTTGTAATTATTGCGATCATTTAGATCGTTTTAGGCATTTTCACCAACACTCCTAGCTCCCATTCATCAGGATTTGTCTCTTTACGCCACATTCTACAAAATAATCTTATAAGTATTCTGGGAGTCACTTCATTTTCAGCCAGTATCATCTCGGCAGTTATTCCATCGTATCCGGGGGCTTTCCATCTCTTTAGTTTTTTAAGATAGCTTCGACTTCAAACTCACTGAATTCATTCATGGGCATATCAAGGTCTTCCTCAGCTTTAGGTATATCAATTGGATTATTCCTTTTATATCTTCTATTCATGACCTCACTAAACTGTTCCGTCCAACGTTGCCTTTCTTCATCTTCTGTTGCTATAACTAATGCATTCCCCTTTTTATGGATATATGTTTTTTCTTTGACCCAGTAGATATATCATTAATAATTCTAAAAGTAATTCTTACAACACTCCCTGAATTCATAGCCTCGTCAGCCTCATCTGCTTTCATGTCTGAATATTCTCTCCAGTCATTCCTAGCTTTTCTTTCAACTTCACTATCAATACTGAAATACACAGCATGCTCTATCTTGTAATTTTCATTACTTCCTCGAAATCTTACAACAATTGATTTCTGTGTTTGTCTCCTTTTTATAGTATCTCAAGTATCATTCAATATCCATGGTTTTCTCCTTGTAACTGCATGTCCCAAAAGTTCACTACCAAGTGACTGATATATGTTCTTAATATCACACTATTCTTCATTAATTATCTGCTCCTCGTCTCTTAAAGTCTCTTAGACTGTAAATGGACTCCTACATTCAATTGCAAATATTTCTCTGTGCTCATCTACTAGAAGCTTAGCTGTATCAAACCTAGGTATTCTATCTACATTTCTGTTGGGTGCTTTCAGTTTTAATTTCAGTGTGGCAATGAGGAGCTAGTGATAACCATCAACATTTGCACCTCTATAGCTTCTTGCATTTCTCAGAGTACTCCTCTCACTATTAATGGGTATGTGATATATCTTATTTTTGTAATTGTCATATGGTGAAGTCCATGTATATTTCTAGATGTCCTTGTGCTGGAAGAGATTACCTCCAATAACAAGATTGTTTGTTGAACAAAAACTTTTATAATATACCCAATTTTCATTTGCAACTTCGCCAAGACCCTTAACACCCATCACATTCTCTATACTTTGATTAATCCTTCTAACAAGCATTGAAGTCACCAATCACAATTTTCATATCTCTCTCTGGGATCTCATCTATTACACTCTGCAGTTCTTCATAGTATTTATCTTTCCTTTCTTCAGGGGATTCATTTGTTAGTGCATAGCAAACTATAATACTCATATTGCACTGCTTTAATTTAAACTTTGTAACAACCTACTATTTAATGCTCTTCATTTCGTTAATGCATTTTCTGCTCTTGGTGTCATCATCATTTCTAGTCCTTCTCTTCCAACTCCACCTGTTCTTCCTGAGTGTGTGTATATATATATATATATATATATATATATATATATATATATATATATATACTGTATATATATATATATATATATATATATATACAGTATATATATATATATATATATATATATATATATAGAATTGCCTTGGTTTAAGATTCTCTTACCAATTCCCTTACAACCTGTTTTAGTTAGGGCCAAGATAGCCAAACTATATTTCATAAATATATATAAGAGATGCTCCTATTTCAGTACGTGCCTTGGTAAAAAGAAAATGCTCACGTGGACTATATATACATATCATTGTTATATATGTTAAAAAAGCTAAAAAAAAAAAAGAAATATACGATTTTCTTTAGTAGTAAATACTTGAATTTGAATGACATATTTGCTTAAAGCTCACTACATTGGTATATTCTGATTTTCTTGCGTAATTTTTATATTCACGACTCATGTTTTGATTTTTTGTATGCATGCATAGATACATACATACATACATCATACAAAAAATGTTGGTGGGGGAAGAATCAGGTGATTTTCGTGTTTAAAGAAATGAAAAGGAGCGAGGAAAGAAAAAGGAAAAAGTTATCAATAGATTCGTCAAAAACATCCTCGCCTTTTAATCAAACACGAGCATTAGTAAAATAGAATCCAGTCGGTGTAGGAGACTAAATTTCAATGGACTGTAACAAACAATACATCGGAGATAACATAAGATCAGCATTTTCGCTGCTTTAAAAAAAAAGCGCGGGGGGGGGGGGGGGGAGACGGGATGCTATTCATGCTTTTCCCTGAAAAGATTGTTGCTTTAGTCTCAGTTCACGTTTCGTTCTGCCTGCTCATGGGGTTTTTTTTATCATATATCTCATGAAAGTTTTCATCCAATTTTCAATTACAATATGATGGCATAAATTTTGACGACTTACCAAGTACTTATTTGGTCATTTAGATCACCAGAGAAATTGAGCATGTTTAAGAAAACGAGGCCGTAACTTATCTTTTACCTCGGATGTGGAGTGCAGGAGAAAGAACTTAGAAAGCAATTCCTTTGGAGAACATTTAAAAATTAACCTTTAAATTTAGCAAGTTTCCATCAACAGCTTTAGCACTTTGTCATGAACCATTTTTCCCTTGATCTTCTATGTCACCTTGAGCTTATCATATCCAACGAGTTATATTGCCATCAATTCTGAACTTGACGTCCCATACATTTCCAACAATCAAGGTGGAAGTTGGAAAAGGGTTAGGAAAGAAAAAGCGGATACCTGTGATACGGCCATACAATAAGCCATAACAACAAGTTCTTTTAATATACTGTGAAAGTAGTCTTTAGGGTAAGATAAAGCAAATCATAGATTATATTTCTAGAATTAAATAAATCATGGTCAAACCAGAATAAAGAGGAACATAAGTTTCTGACGTTGCCACTTTATTGTGATTTCATTCATAAATCTTGGTTCAAGTTATATATATATTTTTTTTTTGTAAAGCTGGCTCACACGTTACCTGCCACGTCTCTGCTCCATACAAGATCAGAAAGGCTAAAACATCGTATCACCATTGCTCTGCATATTTAGCCGTGAGGGCATAAAAAAAAAAGAAAAAAAAAGAGGTTCCCGCGACCTTGGCCGCAACACCTATGCAGTATAGCGACCAGACCGAGAAGAAATTTGTGATGTCCATCATTTTTTAAAGAGGGAAAAATTAGAGTAAAACCCACTATGCACAGCTTTAATCAAGCAGTAAGATGAACAAGTGTTGTAACTATCCAATACACAACTACAAATATATGTGCATGAAGGGGAAGTTAGTATTTGAAGGGTTAAATTGGGTTTATAAAATGTAGCATTTCTCATAACTATAGACATACACAATATAAATTTATATGTGTTTGTGTGTCTGTGTGTGTCTATTTGTGTGTGACAGAAAGAGAGATGGAGTGAGTGAGGGAAAGAAATTAAATCTGTAAATGTGGCATTAGCTCATGAATCTTTTCAACCTTTTTAAGGATAAACAAATGTTCACCAAATTATGCAGATTTAGAATCTAGTCCAGACTCACTAATGAAAATAATTGATATAATGAAATAAACAAAGCTATAGACTCCTCAAGTGATGGCAGTTTCTAGACAATTCTAGAGTAATCCTGACTGCCTAAACCAAGGTCTATAAAATAGACGTTGACCTAAACTATCGCTTGCTTCTAGGCAGTTCGGGGCTGGAGTTGTACGATTTAATGACCAGATTACGGTTGGGGAGGCAAATTTACTTGAGGTGGATGATGACTCCAAGATAAATTTTGGAATGTAACAAATGACAGCCCTGTTCCAGGTCATTTTGGTTTGTTTATAGTAAAAAAAAAAAAAAATTATCATTAATGTGCACACCCATGTGACTTATTGGATCGTATCACCATTGGAGAGGCGGCAACAGTGACCTTACATGTTAGGATGCTAGATAACTCCTAATCAATCAATCAATCAATCACCATGGGAGAAGATATAGGAAACATCTTCTTATTTAAATTGCCAGTATGCGTAGTGTATATTCAAATATTAAGTTACTTTCAAAATACTAATTTTCAAAATGTTCCTAATAGCCCCTAAGAAGAGTCGTTAGAGCGTTTTTTTTATTTATTTTTTTAATAATAATAATTAAGCAAGATTGAATTAATCACCAATAGATAGATATAACTGTTCTTCAACTTTGTTTTGTGTGTAAGCTATTTACACATACACACACATACTCTCTCTCTCTCTCTCTCTCTCTCTCTCTCTCTCTCTCTCTCTCTCTCTCTCTCTCTCTCTCTATCTCTCTCTCTCTCTCTCTCTCTCTTTCGAATACAGAATGAAAAGTGAAGGACACAAAGCATATCATTCACAAGTTGTTAAGATACGAGAGAAAGCTGATTCCTAATCAGATCTAAAAAAATTTCGATGGGGAAAGGAGGTTCGAAAATATTGATATAACGTTTGTAATGAACGGAGTAAAATGAATTTATGCGCAGAAGGCCGACGGAACTGGCAAACTTGGAGGATAAAAATTCAAATCAAGGGGACAAAGAAGAAAATGGGTATGGGTGGGGATGGGGGTGGCGGGAAGAAAACCAAAGTGACCACTCGTCTGGAGGTCTAATGGATAGTAACATTGTCTGGGTTTAACAAGTCCGGGTTCAGTTCCCATTCAGAGTCTCTGAGAGGTTTATATGTTAGAGGAAATGCATGTGGGATGGCTTAATAACATATCTATACTACGCGAAATAAGTAGGATCCGTTGTTCAAGTACATTACGATCATCAAATAATAACCACGAGAACTGTTACTGATAAATTTTAGAACTTTTCGCATGTTCGTTTCCAAAATTCATTGCTTTTACAAAAAAAAATTTTCTTAACGATTTTAAGCACTGTCGGAGAGGTAACCATCAACATCTCTTCAATTCCAATACTTATTGTGTGTGTGTGTAAGAGAGAGAGAGAGAGAGAGAGAGAGAGAGAGAGAGAGAGAGAGAGAGAGAGAGAGAGAGAGAGAGAGAGAGAGAGAGAAAGAGAAATTAATGCATATGAGCAAAGAATTTACAATCTAGAGTATAAGATGTATCAGTAAACGTCCTTGACCACAGAGCGGAGGATCAGATTACAGAAAAATGGAATCAATCACACGAAGCTCAATAAATGTAGCTTATCGTTTAGTCCTTCATTCGATTTCCGTTTTTTCTGTTTCTTTCGTACTGGAATCCAAAAAAAGTTTTTGAAAATACTAATCCTGCCTCGAATACAATCGTAAAGAGTTCTGAAGCAATTACATTCCGTATTGATACGGGTTTAATCAATGACAAAAATCTATACAAAAAACGGCACACACATATACATACCCACAGATATATATATATATATATATATATATATATATATATATATATATATATATATATATATATATATATATATATATATATATATATTTTCCTACCTTTCTGAGTGGGGACACCTTAACATGGTGAAAGGGTTTACATTTGGTCATGATCAGCACAGCCGCACTAGTCAGGGTCACCCAAACTAACTTGGTTTGATGTGAGCGATCAGACAAAAATCTCCCCCCATCACCAATCTGCACTGGCCAGCGTGGTGATAAAAACTGGCCGATTGTCCTGCAGCGGACTAGAAACGCCTGAATTTGTTGTTGCTGTTGTTGTATATATCTTCTAAAAAAATTATGACTCCAGAAAGAGAGAATATCCAGTTGTCAGTGCCCCGTTTATCCTAAAAATAACAAAAACAGGGAACCCACCTGTGAAGACTACTTACACACAAGCCTCTTCTCGTTCCCACAAATAAGACTCATCAACAGGTTCAGTTTGGTCATATTTTCTTAAATTTGGGTCGCGTTTCTCAGTGCTGGAACCTGTTAGGCCATTCAGAGCCAATGTTCATAGAGATTGAGCTACTAAAGTGTATCTTGTAAGGATTTTCACTTCAGGAATAATAGTACCCTTCCATTTCGAAAATTCTGTAATCTTAAAAGCAGCCTTTTTTTCTCTCTCTCTCTCTTGCTCTCATGCTTCCTTCCAAGACATTGAATTAAAATCACTTCTCGCAAACTTATGATCCTCTCATCCTTCCACGTGATGAAAACAACTCAATGGGCTTTGGTCGCTGTTTTCACCTATGATGAACTTTTCCAACAAACTCATTCCATAAGCTTTCAACCCTTCTTACCCTACAGATACTTCAAGAAAAAGTTTATCTTGACAGCTTCTGTATTTTTCTCTAATTCGCATTTGGCACTCATGCTCACTTCTTTAAAAAAAACAGCTGGCACAAAATCATTCTAAATTATCTCTATTGTTGGCATAGATCTCCCTAAGTATTTCGTTATGCCTATTCTGTGAATCAACTCTTCTCTTTTCCTATAATCACCTTTAAACAAGTAATTTACTCAGCAAAAATAAATCTAAGAGATTGAACCATTTTCATTCAATAACAAATCAACTGTTGGCTTCCATATACTAACAATATTTTGCGCTTCCATATCCTTACAATCCGCTTTTCGTCTACCTAAAGCTTCAAACTTGTCAATCAGTAACTCAAGCTTCTATCCTATATCAAATGCAAGATATCAAAAAGTTCAATTACAGCGTACTCTATTTAAGACTTCTGTTATTCCCTCAAAATTTATTGTGTTGAACAAGAGCTAGTGATAGATTGTAGTTTTTTCATTAAGAAAGATAATAAGTATACAAGTGTAAGAGGGGCAAACGGAAGAGTGGTAGAAAGGGCATTAATGGATTATACGTTGATAGCAAGAAGGATGTTTGGAAGATTAAAGATGTGCACGTGTTTAGGGATACGTCTGATCATTTTTTGGTTGAAGGAAAATTAT
>NC_090726.1:67891407-67903907 GCF_036898095.1 Palaemon carinicauda | reverse complement strand
CTGGAAAGATGTCGATAGTTTTCTTAATTTTAGATTTCTTTTAATTATCGTCTGTATGAGTACACTCACATTAAAAAAAAAGGTAATAATTTCCTTATGGAGATGTCCTAACAAAAGGCATTAGTTATTTCCTGAAACAGCTGTTGGCAAAAGTTAAATAAATAGAGTTAACAGTACCTAATTCTGTCTTTTCATTCAAAATATTGCCCCTAAGTCAAGAAAAGATACAGAAAACTACAATAGTTTTGCATTAAGATAATTATTGACTCAAGTGCTTTAGCATCGAAAGAAAACTTACTAAGACAATAACTAGGCCCCAGAGCAGATATATATATATATATATATATATATATATATATATATATATATATATATATATATATATCAATCAACAATAAATGAATGCAGCCGTTTCTAGATCATTGCAGAAGGTCCTTAGAAATGTCCTTATTCATGTTAGAGGTTTGGCCAGTTTTCATCACCATGCTGGCCACTGCGGACTGGTGATGGTGGGAGACTTTTTTTTTACTAAATGCACACAACAAACCAACCTAGTATGGGTAACCCTTACTAGTTCTACATATCATGGTTATCCTTTTTTTCATTCCAGTCCCGTGTCTTGGGATAACACTGTCTTCCCCAAGCATGTATATTCATTAATAATCTCTAGAGGTTCGTCCATAATTATTTGTTGTCCTCCACCATTTTCATGTTATGGAAGTTTTTGCAATGCACGGGGTTCATCTGTGATCAAGGATGGCTGTGACTCTGAAAATGCTTGCTTCACAGACAATTATTTGTCGTGAATTTAATGAATGATCGCAGGATGAGAGGAGAGCTGTGTCACCAAATCGATAATGCAACAAAGGTAAAAAGTTTACGCAGAAGATACAGAGGAAATTTGAGGTTCCCAAAAGTCAAAGTGAGAATGTTGAGCAGTGTCTCTCTATGTAGGTGAAACAACGCTTTAGTCTGTGAATGAATGAAAAAAAGTCTGAAGCTGTTAACACTCATATGACAACACGTTACATCCTTACAGGAGGCAAATAAGTATATCAGAGTATATAGATAGTGTGGTCAGGTAGAGGGTATATAGATAGTGTGGTCAGGTAGAGATTATATAGGACGAGAGTTATGAATGACTAAGAAATGAAGATCAAGAAGAATTAGATAGATAGCGTGAAGACAAGGGCTAAAAGAGAGGTGTGTGGAAAGGGGATACGCCATTACGATAAAACACTCTGGGAGGAAGTGAGAAATGATTGAAGTTGTGGAAGCTTTCTGCAATGGGTTCAACATCAATAAATTAGCAAAAGTGTGATGTGACCACACCATTTCTATAAAGAAAAAAAAATAATAATAATAAAAGAAACCCTTATCATCAATTATTTTTGCAAGTCGAAAACCTATCAGCAAACAGTTTAAATCTGAAAAAAATAAAACATAATTCCTGATCATATATTCAAATAAGGGTTCAATCTCTATCTGATGTTCATAGAAATGTCAGTGAACTTTGTTTCCTTCACAGAAGATAAAAAGGATAAAAGAACTGATAAAAAAAAAACGAAGCAAACACCACGGTAAGCACCCTAATCTCTAAAAATGAAAAATCCAACGTGAAGCGGAAAACAGCACGATCTCATAGAGAGAGAGAGAGAGAGAGAGAGAGAGAGAGAGAGAGAGAGAGAGAGAGAGAGAGAGAGAGAGAGAGAGAGAGAGACTATAAATGGAAAACTCCAAATGTTCTGAATTCAGAATTAGGTGTCGCGAATCCGAGCATTCTGACTCTTTCTATATTCATATGGTAAAAGAGAGAGAGAGAGAGAGAGAGAGAGAGAGAGAGAGAGAGAGAGAGAGAGAGGAGAGAGAGAGAGAGAGAGAGATAAACAGGTTAAATATGCAGAAGACGAAGTCATGGTTTATGAACTGGAACACTCCAACTACTTTCACCGTGATATGGAGGAGGGAAACTGTCAACAGCATAACATTATCAGCATTCTATATATTCCCTGCGCATCGCCACTGTACAGATACAATTTTCTCTTAAGAGTCTCTTGTTGTGGGTTCCACCATATGAGAACTCATTTTCAATAATTCAATTGCAAAAATTCTCACGATTCCCTCCGTGTCTTTGGGGAAATTTGCAAATAGAAGTTTTTTTTTCCTTATACAAATGCTCGGGACCTGTGAGCTTTAAAAGGAAAGATCAAAAGTGGTTATCGTCTGCCCAGTCGAAGAGGCTCGTAAAGAGCAGGAGTAAGCAGAAATCCCCCCCCCCCCCATTAAAAAAGTATTAACGTCAAGTTTAGCAAGCGTAATTGACATTGAAAACATGACGCAAAATGTAAGAAATGAAAGTGCTTAAAATATTTCGGCCTATAATATTTGTGATCGCATGTGTATCATGAACTGGTGACCCATTATGCAATAATGGATGTTTTTTTTCAGGTCTGCTATAAGCATCTATTATAGCCGACTATGAAAACGTGCAATAAATGAAAGCAAAATAATTTTCTACCTTCTGGAAAGAAACATAAACTTTTCCTCTATACATTACGGGTCCACTGTATAGGCCCACCCAATCTGCAAAGTGGGGTGTGCCAGGAAATCATGTGTCCAAATGTACACGTCTATGCCATTTGGCAATCCGTTATATTTTTTCCTATTGTTGCCTGTATAACAAACAACAAATCAAATATCTCATCCGTATTAAACTTTATACTTGTCTATCTGCGTCGCAATACAACAGAGGATAATAATTCCTTTCTTTCATTTGTATCAGTTTTAAATGTAGTTTACTGTCTTCCTTATCAAATCCTGTGTAATGTTATTTTGAAAAATATATTTTTTTGGAAGGAATAATAATAATAATAATAATAATAATAATAATAATAATAATAATAATAATAATAATAATAATAATAATAATAATAATAATAAAAGTTTGATTGGAAATAATGGTTGCCTCAGTGGCGTTAATTTTACAAGACACCTTTGATATTGATCTAATTTTCTTCTTCTCAACAGCATTGCAATTTTCCAGTAACTGTGCTATTCTCATTCATAGTGAGGATATGGATTCTTTTACTTCTAAAGAGTATATAGATGAACATAGCTTTTTGTGATCCAAGGTTCGGTGATCTATCTTTGTCGTTTTCAGGGATGGGGTCAAGTTACAACGCGTTTATTGATGAATATCCATATCCTCTCTATGAATGAGAATAGCACAGTTACTGGAAAATTGCAATGCTGTTGAGAAGAAGAAAATTAGATCAATATGGGTAAAGAGAAACATTCACTTATACACCTACGAGTAAGTATTAATGTGTAATAATAATAATAATAATAATAATGATAATAATAATAATAATAATAATAATAATAATAATAATAATAATAATAATGTGAGATAGAGAAAAATAAGCGCCTACAAAAACTATTTATGAGTCAAAAAACCAAAACGTTTCAAAGAAAGAACTGCTCTGTTGCCTATGTAGTATTTTTCGAAAGCAATCAAAAGTGCCTTATGCCTGAGTCACATATGCGAACCAAGGCCGCGATTGTTGAAACAGCCAAAATTTACCTTATTACGACGTGACATTGATATATTAACGACGAAGTCGCGAACAATCGCCATACTTAGCCACTGCTCCGCGAGATTATGGCCCATGTACTATGATGATGGTGTTGTGAAGGTGTTTATCTGTAAACACCTATGCGCTAGCTCGCGCCAACCGTTACTTATCGCTATAACGGCAACCTGGTGTCATGGGACGTCTTGAAGCTCTATCTATTCATCACCGTTGGGGACGTGGTAATGTGTGACAGAAACACGACTTGGAAACACAACCCAGCAACTGTCCCTGAGGTTAAAATGGTGCGCTAACCGAGAGGGAAAGTATTCAAGATCAACTTACAATGACAGGCACTTCTCTTACCCTTTCAACTCATACTATACAAGCAGAGGAAATCCAGATACATTCCTTGGGGTGTCTCACCTGATGAATGTTCTACAGCATTCATCCAGGGATGTTGCTCTGCATTTGCTGATCTCACTAAGGATCCCTTTTTACTACCTACGATAGTAGAAGAAGAAACATCATCGTCATAGACCCCAAATGATATCATCACGAATCTCGGAGACGAGATGCAAACCTTCGTCTCCCGACAACTGGCCGTAAGGTGATGAATCTTCATCCAAGAGTGAGAAGGACAATGATGGGAATGTCCTGCCGAAGTAAAGTGGGAGGAGAGGTAAATGTGTCCTGATGGATTCTCAAGAGCACATGGGAGGGTGGTTGCAGGGCACCAATTCTTGTATGACAGGAGCTCCTTAAGTTAAAAGAGGTAGACAAGAAGACACCTCCTCAAAGAGAAGGCCAAGACCCTCGATGTGCCCTTGACAGAAGAGCAGCTTTCAACATGGTTACATTCGATCAGTTCTCAATACCGGCAGCTAACAAAGATGAAAAGCGAATAGGCAGTGTAGAGGGATCCAAAGGGAAAGGGAGATATGGATTCTCTCAGAGTTTAAGTTCTTTGGCAAAGGTATCTTTGAATTGTAGGCTGTTCATACGCAAAACTTTAGACTCTGTACTGTTTTGACTATGGTTTCTGTTATTGTTTTTAAAAAATATTATGTAAAATGTTCTCACTATCAATCATAATATATTGTTTTTCCTTATACAGTCCGCTATTGACACCCCTGGCCCACCCTATAGAGGTCTTTTATGTGTCTCCTGTTGTGGACGAAAGTGAGGGTGAAATGGCGATTGAGGAAAAGAGGCCTATAAAGAAGCTAAGGTCTGAATTTCAGAGTCAGCAAGATTAAGGCTTTGTCCCTGAAAGGGTAATATAAAATATGATTTCATCACAGTTTTTAAATCAATATTTCAATTTAACACTATATATATATATATATATATATATATATATATATATATATATATATATATATACATATATATATATATATATATATATATATATATATATATATATATATATATATATATATATATATATATAGACAATATACTGTAAATTGTTCATTCTGTTTTACATCATATTTTTTTTTTTTTAAATTGTCCATGTTTCCTTTTTTTCTGATTTACATGTATTGTCCAGTTATCTTACATGTAAGTATGTATGCATGAATCTTACAATTCACAATAATAAAAAAAAAAGTTCCATTTTCTATAGGTTCTTGAAAACTATAAGGCTGTGAAGGCAGCCATATTGGAGAGTATTGAGTCTGATTCGAGCAAGGCTTACTGGAACCTTGTGCTGAAGAAAGTTCCAAGGACTGTGCAAATATCGACCTTTCTTGGTGCAAAAGTTACAGAAGGCCTCAACTGAAGGGAAACTGACCGCAAACATTAATCTATTTCTAAGTACGAGGCAAACTTTCATGGAAATGGATCAACATTCGTCTGTGAGATGCCTTATTTTGTAAACTCCAGCATCTTTGCCTATAACTTCCTTTACTCTGTCAGAGCATATGCACTGGTTACATATCCAGCCTGTAACCTTAGCCTGTAACTGGTTCAACACCCATACATATGCCCAGTCAGGAGCCAAGGGACGTGATGATTAAAACATGAGTCTCCCCAGTTCCAGTTTTTTGCAGAACTTGACTCCAATAACATTCAGTTTTACATCTAACGAGACGACAGACAAGATGTTGTCTTCTCAATAGTATATTGCAATAAGTATATTTTGTATATAATCCATAGTTTAACAATATTTTCCTCAGATGTGGTTTTTATTTTGTTGAAATTTCTTTCACTATAGCTGTATTTATGGTGTCAATTTTTGAAATCTAGTTCGTTTCCATGCCAATATTATTTTTTTTCATACAGATCTTTAATTATTTCAGTTTTGTTTTTGTAAGTAATATTTCTTTTAGGTATTTTTCGTAAATAAAATGATTTGTCAAATATTTTTGTAAATTCTTTATAATGTATAAGTACAGTATATTCATCTTTTTTTTTTATTACTTGCAACATTACTTTATTATCAATGTAAAGGTGATCCATGTTCTTCAAATATTATGACACTTGAGAGGGGTTGATCTTGCTCTTTTGCAACTTCAACAATAATGTTTGCAATATTGTCATCCATGTTCGTGACAGAGAGCGATGACATAACGTCAGTCTCTGTTAAGTCGCTATTAGACGTGATCACACCAAAAGTAGATCACGATGCGCTCATGATCTTTGCCATTAGGTCGCGCCCACAACATATTGGCATGGACTAATCATCGCCGTGATGAGTCATATGGTTACCAACGAACGTCATCTCATTATGTGTCGCAAACAGCCGAAAGCCTTTTTTTCTTTATCTTACATCAGTCAGTTGATTTGACCGACTATCGTCAAACTTGACCATTTCGCCGATCGCGGCCTAAGATCATAATTATGAGGTCGGGCATTGACTGACGCTCATTTCAGGAAATCTGTACATCATTTCCGGAAGACGGTGTCAGTAACGACTGGATCAACTAATGGTAAGTGTGACATTATTGCAAACATTGTTGTTTTGAATCAATAGCATTTTCCTCCTCAGAGGGGTAAAGGTTTAAGAGGATAATGAAAGAGCAGTAACTTGCCTACGCTATCTTTAAAATTTGAATAAAAAAATTTCCATTATTATAAACTATCATTCAGAATAATGTGAGATCAAGCTAAAGTTTACTCTGCTTGGCAAAGCATAGGATAGAAAACAACCTAAACTACAACTGAATGCCAAATGGATATTGAATTACAGTTATAGGTAACAATGGTAATTTGTTGCCCTTTATAAAAACGAGCGGAGACTTATTTGCCAACAAAAATATACCAGAATTATAAAATTAAAGTCCACAGAAAGTTTTTCACTTTTTCACTTTAATATGAGAGAGAGAGAGAGAGAGAGAGAGAGAGAGAGAGAGAGAGAGAGAGAGAGAGAGAGAGAGAAAGAGAGAGAGAGAGAGAGAGAGAGAGAGATCGCAGTTTTTACATGAACTTTAAAATAAAAATATCTTCATTAAAACAATATCGGAATATCTTTATAAGAGAGACATACTGGTTTCCGAAAAAAAAAAATTATAACTTTCATAAATAGTGTCAGTTCACGACATGATTACAGCCTATTTATGCCATCCTTCATTACGCGGTAAAATTTTCCTAATTTTATATATTTTCATTACAAAAAGATTATTATTACTATTATCGCTTGCTAAGCTATAACCCTAGTTGGAAAAGCAAGATGATGTAAGCCCAAGGGCTCATACAGGTAAAGTACACCAGTGAGGAAAGGAAATAAATAAGCTACAAGAGACGTAATGAACAATTAAAATAAAATATCTTAAGAACAGAAACAACATTAAAATAAATCTTTCAGATATAAACTATAAAAAACATCAAAATACGAAAAATAATATAAAGAATAGTGTGCTCGGGTGTACCCTCAAGCAAGAGAACTCTACCCCAAGACAGCGGAAGACCATGGTATAGGGGCTATAACACTACCCTAGACTAGGAAACAGGGGTTTGATTTTGGAGTGTCCTCCTAGAACAGCTGCTTACAATAGCTAGACTCTCTTCTACACTTACCAAGAAGAAAGTAGTCACTGAACAATTACAGGGCAGTAGTTAACCCCTTGAGCGAAAAAGAATTATTTGGTAATCTCAGTGTTGTTAGGTGTATGAGGATAGAGGAGAATGTAGTGTATGTGTAGGCAGAAGAAAAATGAACCGTAACCAGAGAGACAGGAATCCAGTGTAATACTATCTCGCCAGCTATAATAAATCTTCTATTTAATGAAAAGACTATATAAGAGGGATCACAAAGTCATGTAAGAGCAGAGTAAATCGTTTCCCCTATTCCTTTAAATATAGAGACCTTGCAAGTTAAGATATATTACGCCCATTAGGTTGTTCGACCCTTGAATTTAGAACTGCGCGCAGACGCTGTTTGACCAGTCAACAACGATGTCTTGCATCTCTCCCAAATAAAGCGAATGTGGTTGTATGAGAGGAAACAGTTATCTTCCAAGTGCTTTATGATTGCTTTCCTGCCGGTTTTTCTGAAGATACCTTGATAAGATATTGAGACAGATCGCTATGATTAGGGGAAATATATCTGTCCCATGGGGCTTGATATTGGATAGGCAATGGCTTGTTTTTGGAATGCTGTTATTTGACAGGGAGGTGCGCCCTAAAAATTTGTTCAATAACACTGCTAAGAAATGGTACGGCTCCCAGTAGGTGGGCCAGTTAAGGGTTTTAGTTGCTCTTTACCATTTCTTAGTGCTGAAAGTTTATTTTCATACACGTTCCACAATGCTACATATCACCTGCCTTCAAATTCTCATTTGATAATTTTTCCTACTGTAATGCGTATTATTATTATTATTATTATTATTATTATTATTATCACTTGCTAAGCTACAACTCTAGTTGGAAAAGCAAGATGCTATAAGCCCAGGGGCTCCAACAGGGAAAATAGCCTAGCGAGGAAGGGAAATAAGGAAAAATAAAATATTTTAAGAACATTAACAACATTAAAACAAATATTTCCTATATAAACTATAAAAACTGTAACAAAACACCAGGAAGAGAAATAAGATAGAATAGTGTGCCCGAGTGTACCCTCAAGTAGGAGAACTCCAACTAAAGACAGTTAAAGACCATGGTACAGAGGCTATGGCACTACCAAAGACTAGAAAACCATACCCAAAGAGTCTCCTCTACCCTTACCCAGAGGAAAGTGGCCATTGAACAATTAAAGTGTAGTAGTTAACCCTTTGGGTGAAGAAGAAATGTTTGGTAATCTCAGTGTTGTCAGGTGTATGAAAGCAGAGGAGAATATGTAAAGAAGAAGCCAGACTATTCGGTATATGTGTAGGTAAAGGAAAATGAGCGGTAACCAGAGAGAAGGATCCAATGTAGTAGTGTCTGGCCAGTCAAAGGACCCCATAACTCTAGCGGTAGCCAGTCAAAGGACCCCATAACTCTAGCGGTAGCCAGTCAAAGGACCCCATACTCACTAGCGGTAGTGTCTCAACGGGTGGCTGGTGCCCTGGCCAACCTGCTACCTACTACGGCTATTACGTTAGACCACTGACCTCTGCAACAACAGAGAGCAAATAAACGTATCAGAATTTAACAAGTAGCATATTAATAATAAAAGATTTTAAATTTTGTGGAAAAGGGAATAAGGAAGGAAGATTATCAGAGCTTAGATATCATAAAGGGGAGGAAACTAATGATAAAAAGTACATTAATAATAAGAGAGTTCAACGAGGCGGGAACAAAGGCCACGCCAGAAAGGAGATACCAGAAATTGGCAACTTCTCTCACCAAAGGGGCAATAAAACGTAATAAAAACTTTCTTACAATCAAATCCATCAATCACTTCCAGAACTGAGGAAAGTGTTTTGGCCAAGATATTATGAAATCAAGAAATAATCATTTTCACTTTGGTGGTTCCCATCGTATTCCAGTAACGCTGTCAGGAGGAAGATGAGGAGGAATGAATGGGAAAGGGAAAATGGGTAAAGAGAGAACAAAGAAGATAAAGAGAAGAGGCAGGTATGGGTAGGGAGTGAGGGAGGAAAAAGGAAATAACTTCCTTAAAACAAAAAGATCATCCGTGACTTGATGTTCTTCCTACCCCAAGCTTGAGCCCTGTTATCAATAGGAAGTTTATTCTTCCAATTGGCCTAATTTGCACCATAACGTTTTCAGCAAAATATATCTAAAAGAAAAAAAAAATCAGGAATGCCAGAATTTTAGAATTCACTCAGTATGGCTGCTACATTTGCATAAATCCTGTGATTCTGGGATATTCTACAGATAATACAACGAATTCATAACGAAGGAATGCGAAAAAGAAAATAAGGGAGAGGAATTAGGTTAGGGCGAAAGAGCAGTTTGCAATTGTTTATTTCTGTTCGGAGTCTGCTTATTAACATTGGCGTTTTAAAGATGTAACTCTGTATTTGTTTGGCCAACAGACGCTCTGTTTGTGTACAGAGTTTGGCTCAAACGGAAGGATACTGTACACATTGCTCGCTCCCATAGTAAGGGTATTCTAGAAAAAACAATAAGGGTATTTGGTTATGTCATGCCCATCTCCTAGATGGGTGAATCTCTTTATCTCTGTTCTACTAAAACAATATAATGCTGAAAAAGAAAACTTGATATTTTTCGAAAGTTTACCCTTGAGAACCTAAGTTCAATATTAATAACCATAGAATATCCTAAGTACAGGTTATCTAATAACTTTTTTATGTAGGAAAATAAAGATTAAAAAACTGCAATCAAAAGCTTCACGAACAAATCAGCGAACTAATAAACTAAGCATTTCGCCCCAAAACTTTCACCTCTTCCCTCTATGGCTGTAAATAGACAGCACACAAACCTTAATTGCTTTTCAAAGTAGTGACTTCTCGGAAGGGCCAGACGCCCCAACAAAACAATGAAATCAGAATCCCTTTTCGGTCGAAGAGCTGAAGAGATTTTATTTACTTTTTTTTTTTTTTTGAGGGGGGGGGGTTGTCCTCTGATGTAGCACAGCTAGAGTTACATATTAGGAAGGCACCTAGAGGGAGGCCCTGAGCAATGAAAAAAAAGGAGCAAATAAATAAGGAAGAAGAATAAAGGAAGAGAATATGCGGAGGATGAAGAAGGAATGGAGGGGAAAAGGGAAAGTGGATTGAGACGACGATACGGGATGCGTGGAAAGAAACAGATATAAAAATGTTGGAAAAGAAATATCACGGGATGGTGAAGGAGGCAGAGGAGAAGCCAAAAAGAAAAAAACGTGGCTGGGATATTAAGTGAACATTGAAGAAAGGATAAAGAAAAGATATAAAAATACAGTATATGAAGAGAACACCGAAAGGTACACAGATGGAAAAAGGCAAGGAGTATTTGAGGGGGGGGGGGGGAGATAAAAGACGAAAAGACAAGAAAAATTATAAAGGTGGAAAAAAAGTATGAAGAATGGGGATAATGAAGTAACAAAAAAGGGAGAAAATGGCGATGATACAGAGTAAACGAATTAGAGAGAAAAGAAGAGGGGAACGCAGAAAGAGGATGGGAAAGAATGAATGATGGAGAATAATATGAATGATGTACGGAAAAAAAGGAAATGCAAAGGGGAGAAAAAAGGACGATATAATGAAGAGAACATCACGAGACAAACGGAAAAACAACAGGATGAGGAATGAAATTGAGGACTAAAGCAGGTAACAGTGAGCAAGAATAAAAGATAAAATAAGGGAATGGAGAGGGAAAGAGGAAAGAACAAAAATAGAGAGGAGAAAGAATGATAAATCATTATGAAGTAAGATAGAAGTGATAGAAGATGGGAAAGTAAGAGGGGAAAGGGGGATATAAGATATGGATATGAAGAGAAAGAAAAAGAAAATATAAGAATGAAATCGGTGCAAAACAGGAAAAAGAATGGTGAAAATTTTAAAAACGTAGGGAAAAAAAGTAAATAGAAAGGATGCCCAAGAAGAAACTATGAAAAATGAAGAGTAGGAGAGAAAGCGGCAATTGTAAAATATGAAGAATGCAAAATGAAAGGATGTAATAAAAAAAGAAACAAGAAGGAAATGCATGAGATGAGAAAGAGTTATAAATCAAATCAGAAACAAGAAGGAAATGCATGAGATGAGAGAGAGTTACGTGAAGAAGAAAATATAGGTAAATGGGAAGGAGGAAGAAATGTGGAGGACGTAATGGAGGAGGAGGAGAAGTAACGAGAGAAGGGAAAAGTTAAGAGGAAAGTCTGTTAAGGAAAACTTAAAATAAGGAGATGAAGGATTACAAGTAAGAAGTATGGAGGAAAAAGATGGGATGGAAAAAAAAAATGATGTTTGCGTCCACAAGGGCTGACTTGTTGCCAGATTTGTTTGTGCTTTCAAGAGGTAACTGCGGAACTGAAAATTTAAACATTCGTTTTTTTCCAAGCTATTGCTTTTAATAAAAATTACTTTCTTCTTCTGGGGCCTAAATTAGATAGCATAAGATTTCTAATTTATTTAATGTAGAACAATTAGTATAGAAGTAGACATCAGAAAGTTTAGATAATCAAATGACATTGAAAAGGATAAAATATCAAATTTGTTCTGTTAAAAATCAATGTATCTGGTTTCCCTGACGTCTAGAAAGAATTACATAGCTATAGACACATAAATAAAGTTTTTCCTTCAACAACAGTTGATCGTGAAAATAATAACTAGTATGCTTACTAAAACTGGTTCAAATGAGAATTTTAGGGAGAAAACTTCCAAAGGCAAATGGATGCATATGCTATGGCACATTGGAAAGTAGGACATTTATATGTAAAATAAAAATAAAAGTAGGGTAATATTGAGGCAACTTTAAGAAACAGTCTTTGTTAGAGGGATTATTATCATACCATTATTGATTAATAAAAGAATACTTTTGTTACATTCTTCGTTATAAAATGCACTTAAGGAAAGAACAAAAGAACTTTCTTTC
>NC_090726.1:67881407-67886407 GCF_036898095.1 Palaemon carinicauda | reverse complement strand
CATCCAATACAATTACTGCTAATGAGAATGCTTCCGAGAACCAAAGATAATAACGGAGTGAAATTACAGACGTTCGATAAAAGAGAGAGGATTTGCTCCTCCTCGCCATGCCGACTCTTAATGAATGAAGAAAGAGTGCTCATCATTAGATTTCGTTACAAGATAACTCTACATCACTAACGTATCAAAACAAAGTATTAGACTAACGCTCTTACAACGAACAAAAAATAATACCAAGTGGGTCTCGGGTCTCTCCCTCCTTTGGTTTAGTAGATGTTCTTATCCTGTGCTTCCTTTCTTGTCCATTGTTTCCTTCCCTCAGCCACCAAGGAAATTCTAGCCACCCAGTCATAGGGTCATGTTCATCGTCATGTTCATCATCATCATCATCATCATCTCCTACGCCTATTGACGCAAACGGCGTCACAAGGTTCATGGTGGCTCCATGTTATTGCTGGTACTCCAGTGAGTAGTCCTGAGAACAAACCCTGCTCAGGTCTGATAGCTTTCACTGAGGTCTGGCCTTATAAACCTTATTTTTCCTAAAGAAAAGAAAAAAAAAAACTCAAAGTATGATCGTAAGTAGGTCAAGGGCACTGGGTTCTCAGCATCCGGATCTCAGCATTGATAATGTTTCTTTAACTTTGTATGAGTTAAAAGTTTAGGTTTGATTCTCGATAGCAAATTTACTTTTGAGAAACACATTATTTCTCTCTCTTCTTCATTTGCACAAAAAAAATTGGCTTATTGAGAAAGTCTTTTAAGATTTTCGGTGATTAATTTAATTCTTTCATTCTACCTTGTTTCGAGTATTGTTCTCCTGTCTGGTCTTCGGCTGCTAATTCTCATCTTAATTTGTTGGATAGGAACTTACGGTCTAATAGATTTCTTATTCCTGATCTAGATATTAATCTCTGGCATGGTCGTTCAATTAGTTCATTATGCATGTTGCATAAGATCTTTTATAATACTGACCATCCTTTATATTCAGATCTTCCCGGACATTTCCATTATGTTCGTAATACTAGGTATGCAGTTAATTCTAATAGTCCGGCCTTCTCCATCATGAGGCTCAATACTACAGATTACTCTAGCAGTTTTATTCCAGCTGTGACCAAGTTGTGGAATGACCTTCCTAATCGGGTAGATAAATCAGTAGAATTTCAAAAGTTCAAACTTCCAGCAAATGTTTTAATGTTCAACCGGCTGACACAAGTCTTCATAGATTTTATATGAAATATCTGTATTGATGTTATTTGTTTTAAAATATTTTATCTTAATTGTCCATTACATCTTATATCGTTTATTTATTCACTAATTTCCTTTCCTCACTCGGCTATTTTTCCCTGTTGGAGCATTTGGGCTTATAGCATCTTGCTTTTCCAACTAGGGTTTTACCTTAGCTAATAATAATAATAATAATAATAATAATAATAATAATAATAATAATAATAATAATAATAATAATAGCTAGAGCAGGATGGACATTTCTGGGACCGAGTGGAATCCTGGATTATTACATAAAATTCTATCAAACTTTGAATGGGCACAAACTTTTCCTGTGGAAAGAAAAAGAGTGGGACTATCATAGTCATCTCCAAAAACTTACTGATAAACCAGAATATTTACTTTTCAGACACTATTACCCTTCAAAAGAGAAGAGTCCGTCTGTTTATAATGTATATAATATATATATATATATATATATATATATATATATATATATATGTATATATATATATATATATATATATATATATACACATATATATATATATACATATATATATATTTATATATATGTATATATACATATATATTTATATATATGTATATATATATATATATATATATATATATATATATGTATGTGTGTTTGTGTGTGTATGGCGCATTACTTTTATTACTTTTTATACCATATACACGATATGTGGTTTGCTCTAGAAAACAAGCTCGTTACATGTGCAGATGATGCTACTCTCTTTGCTTGAATTTAATCTCCTGAATTGTAGATCTGGCGTTCCTTAATTCCATATGGAGATCTACTGTAGCTCAAAGTATGATTGTTAGTAGGTCGAGGACAGTGGCTCCTCAACATCCATACCTTTGCACTGATAATGCTTCTTCAACTTTATACGACTCCTTTAAAATTCTAAGTATGATTCTTGATTGCAAATTCACCTTTGAGATACACATTCAGTCTGTTTCTTCTTTAATTGCACAAAAATGGTTTATCGAGATCTTTTAACATTTTCGCAGAGCAATCAATTTTTTTTTTTCTTTCTTGTTTCGAGCATCGTTCGCCAGTCTGGTGTTCAACTGCAGACTCTCATCTGAATTTGTTGGACAAAAATTTGCGGTCTATTAAATTTCTTACTCCTGACTTGAATATTAATCTCTGACACCGTCGTGTTCAATTAATTCTTTATGCATGTCATATAAGATTTTTCATAATTCTGACCAACCTTTGCATTTAGAAATTTCTAGACTGCACCATCCTGTACGCAGTACTAGGTATGCAGTTAATTCTAACAGTCATGTCTTATCCATCATAAGGCTCAATACTAAACAATATTCTGTAAGTTTTATCCCAGTTGTGACCAGATTGTGGAATAATCTTCCTAATCGGGTAGTTGAATTAGCGGAACCTCATAAAATGATTTCATGTTAAATAGGTTGACACAGGAGTCCACTTTTAAGTTTCCTAAGGAAAGGATATCAAGAAATATGTGATTGAATGCATGTCGTCGTGCGGATCCAATTAATCCTGAATCTGCTGTGATATGTTTAGCTCATTTTACTTCTGAGGATTATAAAGATGGCATCAAATCACGGTTGCTCGCTATTAAAGCCTCAAGAATATGCGCTTATTGAAGGCTGAAATCGTGCCATCTGCAATTGTCAAATGGTAAGATTAATCTTCAAAGTTTTATAATCAAGTTTTTGATAAAATTTGAAATGTCAATTCATATATTTTGAGATGTATATAAATAGATATATAGATGTAAACACACACACACACACACACACACACACACACACATATATATATATATATATATATATATATATATATATATATATGTATATGTATTAGTATGTGTGGTTGTAATGAATATAGGCAAAGAGACATATGTGTGTGTGTGCACAGCAGAAATTTTCTGTTGTTCTAGGCACGATGACAACAACAAAAGTTGAGCAAAGAGCCACAAGAATACGGAAATGGAACGACAGGAAAATATTAGATGAACTTCTTGCCAACGAAAATACAGAGAAGAGCAGAAAAAAAATCTACCATTCAAGATGCTTTTGAAGTAAACATGCGAAATAATGACTATAAAGTTCATGAATCTGGAGTTTCTGAAGTAGTTATTGAATTCATACCAGAAGAAGTAAAAAAAGGCACTTGAGGACCATGCATTCGTCAAATAACGGAAAATGTCGTACAAATCATAAGGAATGTAATTTAGTTATTACGAGGAATGAAAACATTTCAAGTGAATTCTTTAGTAAAACTCAAATTAAAGCCATAATAACTATGAAAAGAGTGCATGAATGGAGCAGTGAGGACATTGCAGCGACTTTAACTCTGCGCAGTTTAAGCCCAAAGTGTTCAAAATATCTAAGATTCAAAAAGAGGTTCCCATTGCCTTGTATTAGTACTTTAAGCGGAAGAGCCCGCCATTTTCATTGTGAAAAAGGAATCTGAACCTCTGTATTAACACTTTTACGTGCAAAAATTGAAATGTGTATTGAAAGCGTGGTGTTACAATCACGGGGGCAGATATTCTATATAAGCCTCATGATAGGGTCTTGGTTGCTATGCTAAGGGGCCTTGTTGGCAGATGGAAACAGCCGGTATACTTTGACTTTGATCAGGTAAATGTTAAGACAATTGTATTGGCTATAATCAAGCAAGTACAGAGCAAAGGGCTTTCTGTCGTTACAATGGTGCATGGCATGGGATCGGCAAACCTTCGCATGCGGAAGGAACTGGGAATTGATCCTTTAGAAAAAATATCATTCAAAAACCCATGTGCTGAAAGAGATATAAAGTTTTCGCAGATGTTCCTCATTTAATAAAATGGATTAGAAATAAATTTATTGATTCTGGATTTCATTTGAAAGATGGGACTTGTATATCAGTTGCAAGTATCAGAGAAATGGTCAGTAATGTTGGGTCTGAGTATGGTTTGGCATTTAAGGTGAATGAAATGCCTTTTAACTGTCAGTGGACAACAAAGGTAACGTGTAAAATATGCCGTACAATTATCATCTAAATCATACTGAAATGACTTAAAATTTCTAAGAGAGAAAGATTTGTTAATGTCAAAAAAACTGGAGGGAAACTTCTAATTTCATATCTTTGATCAATGACTGGTTTGATATAATGAACATTAATCATATGTATGGAGATATACCTATAAGGAATGGATCTGGTATGAATGTGTAAAAACAAACTGGGATTTTAAATGAGGTAGTGGAACTTATGAGCTCAATGAGGGTAAAATCACCGAAAGCAAGAAGTTTATACAGGTTTCAAAAAGGAGTAATTCTAACAACACAAGTCAACAAGAGGTACATTCCATATGTTGAAAGATATACATGACCTAGACTACATAATGACAAAAATCAAATCAGAACTGCATTAAGCATTTGTTTGGGTGCATAAGACAAATGAATGGACCATAAGATCATCCAAACCCAATAGAATTCAAATACACTCTTAGGACATTGTTATTAGGCAAGGACGTGCGACTTGTTAGTGAAAAAACAAATACGGAGTCACAGCGTAGTAAACAAGATTCAATGAATAGTCAGTCAAAGGTTGATGAAGATATCAGTACAGCAAAAGAAAGAGAACTTACATTGGAAATCTGCCTAACTACAGTAGTATCATGTTTAGAGACTTAGAGTTTGAATTTGAAGAAAATGAGAACTTGAAATCATCAGATTATCTCTAACTGTGCAAAGATAAAGATTTTGAAAAAAAAAATTCT
>NC_090726.1:67863907-67876407 GCF_036898095.1 Palaemon carinicauda | reverse complement strand
AAATCCCACCAGCCAATAGGAAGAACTCTTCCAAAGCCTTTTGGCGGATAACGAATCTTTTAGCCAATAAGAGATGACAAAAGAAAAGTCTGGCAAAGTACAGATCTCTGATTGGCCAAAGAACCAATTTCTGCTTCGAAAAAACTCACTATAGTTCTGAAGCAGAATAGGAATGGTGATTTATGTCAGCTAGTGGTAAAAAATATTATTTAATTTTTCTTTATATTGAGGCATGTTTTTAAAAGCAGTAACCATTTGTAACCATGGAAATATTTGAGAATATCGACATTTTAACCATGTCTCGAAAGTTTTGGTCGCCCATTTCACCGTGAAACATTTTTACCTTTTAATTTGGGAATATTCCGAGCTATCGAAGACAATGGTGTTCATATTATCTAATGTAGGATCGTGAGAAAAATTTACAGTGCTAATACCGCTAATAAGTGGTTGGTAATTACAAGAGTTAGAAGACCCAGACCTACATGGTTGAGGAGTAAGAAGCAGGAGGTAGGAGATGATGAATGGAGAAGTATTGAATCAAAAGCTCAAGATAGAGACAACTGGCGAAATATAACCGAGGCCCTTTGCGTCAATAGGCGTGGGAGGAGATGATGATGATGAATTAAAAGAAAGGCTCAAAGTGGCTCTTTTTAAGCAGATAAGTACCAAGGAATTATTCTGGCATATGGGACAAAAATTTAAATGTATTTTTCAACGTAAGGTTTAGGTATTAAATGTGACGTTGAAAATAGTGCAAACCAAATGACATTAGAAAAGGGAACCTTGAACAAAGGATGCCCCTTGACATTGTGTTCAGGCTTCCCACTTATGCATCCGGCAACAAATTAATGACATACTTTTTCCTCTTCCATGATTACAAACGAGGTATGTCTTTAAGATTATCGTTACCATCGCCACCATCACCAGTATACTTACTAATAATAATGAAATTATTTCAGTGACGATTCTGCTCCAATCACCAATGCCCACCGTTAAACAAACTTTTTTCATGAGCCTGGTTTCATACAACCATTAATAACTTTACAAATTACATATTACACCAATTGCTACAATGTATTTGGGGGTAGTTATAGGGGTTGTTGCATTAAGTCAAGAGGAGTGTAGCCCACGCAGCGGGCTTTTGGGGGGCTAGTCTAATATACTAGTCTGTAATTTACCATTATTTGTGTCCCTATTACGTGCATAGAGATATAACTAAATATGTTCATCGTTCAGTGGCATCTTGGGTCCATATGTTACTTTAAAAGTAATATAATGGTACTACAAAAAATTCTATCACTGTTCTGCGGAGTAACAGTGCTAGATTTTTCAGTAGTATCATTGCATATAATTATTAAAGCATAACTGTATAAACCAATCAACATTTTTTAGTTAAACTTCACTGTTACATCTTGTTGCAATTCATATTTTCTCAAGATTTTGACTGTGAATAAATTCAAAATATGGGAGAGACATCTTCGAAACCTACAACATAATTGGAACATGAAAAGGGAAAGAAAGTATAGTATCACAGTATCACTCCGAAACCATTCCGTCTGTAGGACAAAAAATAAATTCCGTTATCGTTGGAACCTGTCCGTTTCTCCGTGAAGATTTCTTCATCCCATCCGCTCTTTTACTTTTTGTTACCCTTTCTTTCATTGCGGAAATTGTTTCATAACGCATCATCATCATCATCTTCATCATCATCTTCTCTAACACCTACTGACGAAATGGGACTCGATTAGATTACGCCAGTCGTCTCTATCTTGAGCTTTTAATTCGATACTTCTCCATTCATCATCTCCTACTTCACACTTCATAGTCCTCAGCCATGTAGGCCTGGGTCTTCCAACTCTTCCAGTGCCTTGTGGAGCCCAGTTGAAAGTTTGGTGAACTAAACTTTCTTGGGGAGTGCGAAGAGCATGCCCAAACCATCTCCATCTACGGCTCACCATGATCTCATCCACATATGGCACTCGAGTAATCTCTCTTATAGTTTCAAATCTAATCCTGTCCTGCTATTTAACCCCTAATATCCTTCTGAGGGCTGTGTTTGCCAATCTACTAAATCTGTTGGAGTTTGTGTTAGTCATATCATGATTCATGTCCATGCAGTAACAGACCTTACTAAACTTATATATAGCCTGATTTTTATATGTAATTTCGGCGATTTGATTTTCAAATTTTACTCAACCAAGCCATTGTCTGATTTTCTTTTTTTCAATCTTTCATTAAACTCTAATTGTAAGGACCCTGTACTAGAGATTACAATTCCTAAATAATTAGATGACTCTGCACCAGCCACCCGTTGAGATACTAAGGCTAGAGGGTGTGGGGTCTTTTGACTGGCCAGACAGTACTACATTGGATACTTCTCTCTGCTTACAGTTTATTCTCCCTTTGCCTACACACAGCGAATAGTATGGCATATTCTTTAAAGATTCTCCTCTGTCCTCATGCACCTGACAACAATGAGATTACCAAAGAATTCTTCTTCACACAAGGGGTTACTGCACTAAAATTGTTCAGTAGCCAATTTCCTCTAGGTAAGGATAGAAGACTCTTTAGCTAGGGTGAATAGCTCTTCTAGGAAAAGGAAATTCCAAAATCAAACCATTGTTCTCTAGTCTTGGGTAGTGCCATAGCCTCTGTACCATGGTCTTCCAATGTCTCGGGTTAAAGTTCGCTTGCTTGAGGGTATACTCGGGCATGCTATTCTGTCGTATTTCTCTTCCTCTTGTTTTGCTAAAGTTTTTATAGTTTATATAGGAGATATCTATTTTAATGTTATTTCTCCATGTTCCCTTTCCTCACGGGGCTATTTTCCCTGTTGGGGCCCCTGGGCTTATAGCATCCTGCTTTTCCAATTAGGATAGTAGCTTACCAAGTAATAATAATAATAATAATAATAATAATAATAATAATAATAATAATAATAATAATACTTTTGCCTTCCAATATTTCATCTTCCATTGCACATTACGTTCTCACCATCTCTGTCTTTCTTCTATTCATCTTAGGCCCAATCTCCTATGATATTTCATGCATTCTCATAAGCAAGTATTGCTTATCCTGTGGTATTCTGCTAATAAGGACAACGTCATCAACATACTCTATGTCAGCTAATTTCCTATTACCAATCCAGTCCAATCCTTCTCCACCAATCCTAACTGTTCTATGCATTACAAAATCCATGAGAAGAGCAATAGAGTTGACTACACATTCCCTTGGAGTATTCCACTATTCACTGGAAATTCATTTGATGGGACTCCACTAACAAAACTTGGCCAATACAACGTCTACCTTTTCTAAATCCTACTTTTCATCTCTGTTTTCCATCAATAATTCTCTCTAGTCTCTTTACAATAAGCAGGTCATATATTTTTATGACAGCTGATGTAAGCGTGATGCCTTTTTAATTATTGCAATTAGTCAGGTCTCCTTTTTTGCAATATTGCTCACCAAGAGACTATAATAGTGAAATAGTATTTGATATATATGTCAGTACTCACCAAATAGTATTCAGGGAGTGGTGAGAACTACAGAGATTCGCTTTAAAGAATTTATTCTGAACTCGTGTTCACATGAGATAGACAAGTATAGTTGACCGTTCAGCGAGACGTGAGGCAGACTCGTATCTCGGTTTAGTCCATTTTCATTCATTTAGTTTGATGTCTTCAAAATCTCGGTTTTAGTCCATTTTCATTCATTTTGTTTGATGTCTTTAATATCTCGGTTTTAGTCCATTTTCATTCATTTTGTTTGATGCCTTCAATATCTCGGTTTTAGTCCATTTTTATACATTTAGTTTGATGTCTTCAAAATCTCAGTTTTAGTCCATTTTCATTCATCTTGTTTGTTGTCTTTAATATCTCGGTTTTAGTCCGTTTTTATTCATTTAGTTTGATGTCTTCAAAATCTCGGTTTTAGTTCACTTTCATTCATTTAGTTTGATGTCTTCAATATCTCGGTTTTAGTCCATTTTCATCCATTTAGTTTGATGTCTTCAAAATCTCAGTTTTAGTCCATTTCCATTCATTTTGTTTGATGTCTTCAATATCCCGGTTTTAGTGCATTTTTATTCATTTAGTTTGATGTGTTCAAAATCTTAGTATAGTCCATATTCATTCATTTTTTTGATGTCTTCAATATCTCGGTTTTAGTTCATTTTCATTCATTTTGTTTGATGTCTTCAATATCTCGGCTTTAGTCCAATTTCATTCATTTTGCTTGATGTCTTCAAAATTTCGGTTTAGTCCAATTTCATTAATTTTGTTTGATGTCTTCAATATCTCGGTTTTATTTCATTTTCATTCATTTTGTTTGATGTCTTCAATAAGTCGGTTTTAGTCCATTTTCATTCATTTTGTTTGATGTCTTCAATATCTCGGTTTTAGTCCATTTTCATTCATTTTGTTTGATGTCTTCAATATCTCAGTTTTATTTCACTTTCATTCATTTTGTTTGATGTCTTCAATAAGTCGGTTTTAGTCCATTTTCATTCATTTTGTTTGATCTCTTCAAAATCTCGGTTTTAGTTCATTTTCATTCATGTTGTTTGATGTCTTCAATATCTCGGTTTTAGTTCACTTTCATTTATTTTGTTTGATGTCTTCAATATCTCGGTTTTAGTCCATTTTCATTCATTTTCTTTGATCTCTTCAAAATCTCGGTTTTAGTTCATTTTCATTCATGTTGTTTGATGTCTTCAATATCTCGGTTTTAGTTCATTTCCATTCAATTTGTTTGATGTCTTCAATATCTCCGTTTTAGTCCATTTTTATCCATTTAGTTTGATGTCTTCAATATCTCGGTTTTAGTCCATTTTTATCCATTTAGTTTGATGTCTTCAATATCTCGGTTTTAGTCCATTTTCATTCATTTTCTTTGATGTCTTCAATATCTCGGTTTTAGTTCATTTTCATTCATGTTGTTTGATGTCTTCAATATCTCGGTTTTAGTTCATTTTCATTCAATTTGTTTGATGTCTTCAATATCTCGGTTTTAGTCCATTTTTATCCATTCAGTTTGATGTCTTCAATATCTCGGTTTTAGTCTATTTCCATTCAATTTACTTGACATCTTCAATATCTCGGTTTTAGTTCATTTTCATTCATTTTTTTTTTTTTTTTTTTTTTTTTTTGATGTCTTCAATATCTCGGTCTTAGTCCATTTTCATTCATTTTCTTTGATGTCTTCAATATCTCGGTTTTAGTCCATTTTTATCCATCTAGTTTGATGTCTTCAATATCTCGGTTTTAGTCCATTTTTATTCATCTAGTTTGATGTCTTCAATATCTCGGTTTTAGTCCATTTTCATTCATTTTCTTTGATGTCTTCAATATCTCGGTTTTAGTTCATTTCCATTCATGTTGTTTGATGTCTTCAATATCTCGGTTTTAGTTCATTTTCATTCAATTTGTTTGATGTCCTCAATATCTCGGTTTTAGTCCATTTTTATCCATTTAGTTTGATGTCTTTAATATCTCGGTTTTGGTCCATTTTTATCCATTTAGTTTGATGTCTTCAATATCTCGGTTTTAGTCCATTTTTATCCATTCAGTTTGATGTCTTCAATATCTCTGTTTAGTCCATTTTCATTCATTTAGTTTGATGTCTTCAAAATCTCGGTTTTAGTCCATTTTCATTCATTTTGTTTGATGTCTTCAAAATCTAGGTTTTAGTCCATTTTCATTCATTTTGTTTGATGTCTTCAGTCTTTCGGTTTTAGTTCACTTTCATTCATTTTGTTTGATGCCTTCAATAACTCGGTTTTAGTCCATTTTCATTCATGTTGTTTGATGTCTTCAATATCTCGGTTTTAGTTCATTTTCATTCATTTTTTTTTTCTTTTTTTTTGATGTCTTCAATATCTCGGTTTTAGTTCATTTTCATTCATGTTGTTTGATGTCTTCAATATCTCGGTTTTAGTTCATTTTCATTCATTTTTTTTCTTTTTTTTGATGTCTTCAATATCTCGGTTTTAGTCAACTTTCATTCATTTTGTTTGATGTCTTCAATATCTCGGTTTTAGTTCATTTTCATTCATTTTTTTTTCTTTTTTTTTTGATGTCTTCAATATCTCGGTTTTAGTCCGTTTTTATTCATTTAGTTTGATGTCTTCAAAATCTCGGTTTTAGTTCACTTTCATTCATTTAGTTTGATGTCTTCAATATCTCGGTTTTAGTCCATTTTCATCCATTTAGTTTGATGTCTTCAAAATCTCAGTTTTAGTCCATTTCCATTCATTTTGTTTGATGTCTTCAATATCCCGGTTTTAGTGCATTTTTATTCATTTAGTTTGATGTGTTCAAAATCTTAGTATAGTCCATATTCATTCATTTTTTGATGTCTTCAATATCTCGGTTTTAGTTCATTTTCATTCATTTTGTTTGATGTCTTCAATATCTCGGCTTTAGTCCAATTTCATTCATTTTGCTTGATGTCTTCAAAATTTCGGTTTAGTCCAATTTCATTAATTTTGTTTGATGTCTTCAATATCTCGGTTTTATTTCATTTTCATTCATTTTGTTTGATGTCTTCAATAAGTCGGTTTTAGTCCATTTTCATTCATTTTGTTTGATGTCTTCAATATCTCGGTTTTAGTCCATTTTCATTCATTTTGTTTGATGTCTTCAATATCTCAGTTTTATTTCACTTTCATTCATTTTGTTTGATGTCTTCAATAAGTCGGTTTTAGTCCATTTTCATTCATTTTGTTTGATCTCTTCAAAATCTCGGTTTTAGTTCATTTTCATTCATGTTGTTTGATGTCTTCAATATCTCGGTTTTAGGTAATTTCCATTCAATTTGTTTGATGTCTTCAATATCTCCGTTTTAGTCCATTTTTATCCATTTAGTTTGATGTCTTCAATATCTCGGTTTCAGTCCATTTTCATTCATTTTGTTTGATGTCTTCAATATCTCGGTTTTAGTTCATTTTCATTCTTGTTGTTTGATGTCTTCAATATCTCGGTTTTAGTCCATTTTCACTCATTTTCTTTGATGTCTTCAATATCCCGGTTTTAGTTCATTTTCATTCATGTTGTTTGATGTCTTCAATACCTCGGTTTTAGTTCATTTTCATTCAATTTGTTTGATGTCTTCAATATCTCGGTTTTAGTCCATTTTTATCCATTCAGTTTGATGTCTTCAATATCTCGGTTTTAGTCCATTTTCATTCATTTTCTTTGATCTCTTCAAAATCTCGGTTTTAGTTCATTTTCATTCATGTTGTTTGATGTCTTCAATATCTCGGTTTTAGGTAATTTCCATTCAATTTGTTTGATGTCTTCAATATCTCCGTTTTAGTCCATTTTTATCCATTTAGTTTGATGTCTTCAATATCTCGGTTTTAGTCCATTTTCATTCATTTTGTTTGATGTCTTCAATATCTCGGTTTCAGTCCATTTTCATTCATTTTGTTTGATGTCTTCAATATCTCGGTTTTAGTTCATTTTCATTCTTGTTGTTTGATGTCTTCAATATCTCGGTTTTAGTCCATTTTCACTCATTTTCTTTGATGTCTTCAATATCCCGGTTTTAGTTCATTTTCATTCATGTTGTTTGATGTCTTCAATATCTCGGTTTTAGTTCATTTTCATTCATGTTGTTTGATGTCTTCAATATCTCGGTTTTAGTCCATTTTTATCCATTTAGTTTGATGTCTTCAATATCTCGGTTTTAGTCCATTTTTATCCATTTAGTTTGATGTCTTCAATATCTCGGTTCTAGTCCATTTATATCCATTTAGTTTGATGTCTTCAATATCTCGGTTTTAGTCCATTTTTATCCATTTAGTTTGATGTCTTCAATATCTCGGTTTCAGTCCAATTTCATTCATTTTGTTTGATGTCTTCAATATCTCGGTTTTAGTCCATTTTTATCCATTTAGTTTGATGTCTTCAATATCTCGGTTTTAGTCCATTTTCATTCATTTTGTTTGATGTCTTCAATATCTCGGTTTCAGTCCATTTTCATTCATTTTGTTTGATGTCTTCAATATCTCGGTTTTAGTTCATTTTCATTCTTGTTGTTTGATGTCTTCAATATCTCGGTTTTAGTCCATTTTCACTCATTTTCTTTGATGTCTTCAATATCCCGGTTTTAGTTCATTTTCATTCATTTTGTTTGATGTCTTCAATATCTCGGTCTTAGTCCAATTTCATTCATTTTCTTTGATGTCTTCAATATCTCGGTTTTAGTCCATTTTTATCCATCTAGTTTGATGTCTTCAATATCTCGGTTTTAGTCCATTTTCATTCATGTTGTTTGATGTCTTCAATATCTCGGTTTTAGTTCATTTTCATTCAATTTGTTTGATGTCCTCAATATCTCGGTTTTAGTCCATTTTTATCCATTTAGTTTGATGTCTTTAATATCTCGGTTTTAGTCCATTTTTATCCATTTAGTTTGATGTCTTCAATATCTCGGTTTTAGTCCATTTTTATCCATTCAGTTTGATGTTTTCAATATCTCGGTTTAGTCCATTTTCATTCATTTAGTTTGATGTCTTCAAAATCTCGGTTTTAGTCCATTTTCATTCATTTTGTTTGATGTCTTCAAAATCTAGGTTTTAGTCCATTTTCATTCATTTTGTTTGATGTCTTCAGTCTTTCGGTTTTAGTTCACTTTCATTCATTTTGTTTGATGCCTTCAATAACTCGGTTTTAGTCCATTTTCATTCATGTTGTTTGATGTCTTCAATATCTCGGTTTTAGTTCATTTTCATTCATTTTTTTTTCTTTTTTTTTGATGTCTTCAATATCTCGGTTTTAGTTCATTTTCATTCATGTTGTTCGATGTCTTCAATATCTCGGTTTTAGTTCATTTTCATTCATTTTTTTTTCTTTTTTTTTGATGTCTTCAATATCTCGGTTTTAGTTCATTTTCATTCATGTTGTTCGATGTCTTCAATATCTCGGTTTTAGTTCATTTTCATTCATTTTTTTTTCTTTTTTTTTTGATGTCTTCAATATCTCGGTTTTAGTTCATTTTCATTCATGTTGTTCGATGTCTTCAATATCTCGGTTTTAGTTCATTTTCATTCATGTTGTTCGATGTCTTCAATATCTCGGTTTTAGTTCATTTTCATTCATGTTGTTCGATGTCTTCAATATCTCGGTTTTAGTTCATTTTCATTCATTTTTTTTTCTTTTTTTTTTGATGTCTTCAATATCTCGGTTTTAGTTCATTTTCATTCATGTTGTTCGATGTCTTCAATATCTCGGTTTTAGTTCATTTTCATTCATTTTTTTTTCTTTTTTTTTTGATGTCTTCAATATCTCGGTTTTAGTTCATTTTCATTCATGTTGTTCGATGTCTTCAATATCTCGGTTTTAGTTCATTTTCATTCATGTTGTTCGATGTCTTCAATATCTCGGTTTTAGTTCATTTTCATTCATGTTGTTCGATGTCTTCAATATCTCGGTTTTAGTCAACTTTCATTCATTTTGTTTGATGTCTTCAATATCTCGATTTTAGTTCATTTTCATTCATTTTTTTACGTCTTCAATATCTTGGTTTTAGTCCATTTTTATTCATTTAGTTTGATGTCTTCAAAATCTCGGTTTAGTCCATTTTCATTCATTTTGTTTGATGTCTTCAAAATCTCGGTTTTAGTCCATTTTCATTCATTTTGTTTGATGTCTTCAGTCTTTCGGTTTTAGTCCATTTTCATTCAATTTATTTGACGTCTTCAATATCTCGGTTTTAGTCACTCTCATTCATTTTCATTGACGTCTTCAATAACTCCCTTTTAGTCAATTTTCATTATTTTCTTTTTTATGTCAATAACTCGGTTTTAGTCCATTTTTATTCATTTTGTTTGATGCCTTGAAAGGTTAAAAATACACCATGGCGTTTAATGCTCAGTAACACAAAGCCTCCACTTTTCGAGCCATTAATTAGTGTCATTTGTGTACTAATTCGGTTAATCTCACATTAAAACCGCTTTTCATCAATTTTATCTTTGTTCCATCGGAAAATAATCCCAAATGTCTATGAAATAACATTTTAATGAATATAATTTCTTATTCTTTATATACAAGAATAAATGACGACGTTATTTCAGGCATCGTACATTATGTTTCGCTGCATTTAATTGCTTAATAGCTTATAACTTGAAGTTCATTACCAAAATCTAGAAGATCCAAGAGGGAAAAAAATAGATATTCATACAAAATTTGTTTATTTAGTGAAATTATTTTTTTCCTATTTCCTAGTGATGCAACTCTTTTCTTCAAATATAACTCAAATTGGAGAGAAATTTCCAATCCTTACTAAAAGTAGAGTAACCTCTCAAATACAGAATATCAGTTTATTTCATAAAGATTCCTACTTCACCTGAACCAAGCCAATGGAACATGCCACATTAAGATTCCCGATGTGGCGTAAATAGCAGATTTTGTAACGCCCTCTCTCTCTCTCTCTCTCTCTCTCTCTCTCTCTCTCTCTCTCTCTCTCTCTCTCTCTCTCTCATATATATATATATACATATATATATATATATATATATATATATATATATATATATATATATATATATATATATATATATATATAGTACATATATATATATGTATATATATACAGAGAGAGAGAGAGAGAGAGAGAGAGAGAGAGAGAGAGAGAGAGAGAGATCGCCAAACAAACCAATCGTCTCCGGGAAGAGGGATAATATCTGTGACAGCTATTGGTAAATGACCAGAAGAAATGTGAAAGTTGGGGATTCTTCGTATTATGGCGGGAAAGGGTGGGGTGGGTGGAGGCAAGAGTAAATAAATGGAGATAGAAGCCCAGCCGAAGACCACGGATACGATAGGTACAATGGGGCGTTTGTATCTGGAAATCTGAGAGGCCTCAATAGGTATCACGTGGTGCATAGATAAAGAGAGAAAGGGGGGGGGGGGTTGATGTTGCAACATACCTTTGTCGATCGTAGTGTTTCATTGCCTCATATAATTGTTCACTACCCAGCTTCCCACAGAAACTCTAAGTCATAACATCGATATGTAACAAGATCAGGATCCAATTACATATCCTTCGTTATTCCAACCGTCAAAACTTCGCTCAAATTAATTCCCCTAATATTTACCAAAAACTGTATTTAGTCAATGTTTCAGATCTCCTTCAAACACCCTCATATTAGATTCCATATACTTTTTTAAGATACCTTGTTAATAGAGTACACTGAATCGTTCGCAATTAAATCAGACTACCTGATTTCCAAGTATTTTGACATATCCGTGATGACATTGTTCCCCAGAATCTAAATTATCGGGACACCAAAGTAAATTTCAATGAAGCTAAAAAGTGCTCTGCAACTGAATTATTTACTAAAAACAGCAAGTCACCAGAGTTAATCAAGTGTTGAAAAGATAGAAACATTTTATGCAATACTATTTGTAAGGCTACATACAAGTATATCAATAAATGTAAAAGATAAAATAATACAGAAACACATAAGATTTCTTCTCATAATTGAGTGACCCTTCCTCTCTGAGGAATCAAATCCCTACAATTCGTTCTTCGGAAAACATGGCCATCGCCCGTTTGTTTACCTCTGACGTCACAGCGAGGGTTCATGTTACTCATGTGCGTGCTGAGTCTACAGGATCTTCTGCTGGGATGAGAGATACGCAAACAGATGTGGCGTAATCTCTTCCCCGGATTTTCCTGTGATTAAATTTAAAATAAACAACGTGTACCCAAAGACACCAAAGACTCTTGAGAATCAAAATAGCACGATGATATGAAATTCTATGGGTTTATAACATACACGTGCACCCAGATAATGTTCAATAAATAAATCATTAGCTATGAAGTCATAATGGATATGTAGCTAACTATTGTACCTGGTGAATTACATTAATGGAATCTGCACCTAGACAGCAAGCTGGTAACATGTATCGATAAATAAATTGGCCCATAAAGGAACAGCGCAATAATTACATTCCATGACGCAGCATAAATGACTCTACCAGAAGTAGTACTTCCAGTTATCTTCGCCTGCTCTAATAGATATTATAATTGTAAGTCTCGGTATTGCACTTAAAAAATGTCGCAACCATTCATCTAATTCTAAAGAAAGCAAAAAATAATTTGAATCATTTTGTGTGAATATTAGTTTTGTCCATATTACCTATTTACTCAAATTCACTACGTCACTCATTCTGTGAAATTAAATGCTTCCCAGTATCTACAAATATGATTTCAACACTATTTGCAGGGAGGGTGAATAAAAGAGAACAGTTGCATTCAATACTTAGCCATAAAACGAAATTGAATTTGCATTGGCCACTCTACTAAAAACAGTTACTTTAATACAGGGGCAGGCGGCATTGTCAATTCAATATTCTGAACTATCACACATCTGGAGAAAACATATAAATAGAGGGAAGGAGTCGAGGAAAATGGAAGAGAGAAGATCCTACAAGACATAAAATGTTAGATAAGGTTTCCTTCATGGAAAAAAAATGTGTAGATAATGAGAGGGG
>NC_090726.1:67838907-67858907 GCF_036898095.1 Palaemon carinicauda | reverse complement strand
GGCATAAGAGCTTTAGACTTTGCCTCTGAATCAGGCTGTGAGCAAATCATAAATGAAGCTACTCACAGGTCTGGTAATTGCTTGGACCTCGTATACACTGACTCCCCTGGCGTTATAACTAGTAAGGTTGGTTCTCCAGTCGGGACATCTGATCATGCCTTGATTTCATTATTAGTGAAGACTGAGCAGCCTGTCCCTGATATATCATATTCTTGTAAAATTTATATGAAATCCCAAGCAGACTGGAATGGGATTTTACATGATCTTTTGTACCTTGAATTGGTCACAATTATATAATAGTGTAGATCCTGTTGTCCCTTTGAATGAGAATCTAGTCAACATAATTGATAGGCGTATCCCTTCTCGTGTGCTAAGGTACTGAGTGAAGGACAAACCGTGGTTCAATGATGATTGTAGACGTGCTTATTTGGAGAAACAGGAGGCCTATCATCTTTGGAAGGGTAACAGATCAGATTTGACCTGGAACAACTATACTCAGCTTCGAGCTTTTGCTCAGAGAGTTTATGCCTCAACTGAAAAGGAGTACAATTTAACCATAAAAGAAACACTTTCTGGTACAACTCAGGAACATAAATGGTGGTCTACCCTTAAATCTGCACTCTTTGGTGTAGATGCAACAGTTCCTCCTCTACTTAAACCAGATGGCTCAGTCACTCACTGTCCAAAGGAAAAGGCAACCCTTTTGGCTGATGTTTTTGACAGTAAACAGAGTAATGAAAAACTTGAACTTCCTCATTCCTGTTTTCCTGAGGCTAAACTAACTAGTTTAGCTTTTCGATCTCGTGAGATTAAAGCTCTGTTGATGGACCTTGATGCTTATGGAGGTGTAGACCCAAATGGTATTTTTCCTTTGTTTTTTATAAAGACAGCAGATTTCTTAGCTCCAAAGTTATCTGTTATTTTGCACAAGTTAGCAAGAAGAGGAGCTTTTAGCACTAGTTGGAGAATTGGTAATGTTACTCCTCTATGTAAATGTGTTTGTGGTAGCTCAAATCCCACTGATTACCGCCCAATTTCCATAACTCCCATATTATCTAAAGTTTTTGAACGTCTTCTGGCAAAACGTCTTAATAGGTTTGCTGAAGGTAATCATCTACTCCCTAGTTTGCAATTTGGTTTTCGTAAAGGCCTTGGAGCATGTGATGCCCTTCTTACAATCTCCAATGCTGTACAGAAATCCCTTGATTCTGGTCGGGAAGTTCGTATGATTAGCCTTGATTTTAGTGCTGCCTTTGACAGTGTTATTCATGAGGCCCTTGTTTTCAAACTGAAACAGTTGGGAGTGGGTGGGTCGTTTCTTAGCATTATTATTGATTTTTTAAGTAATAGATCTCAAAGAGTTGTTGTTGATGGGCACCATAGTGATTATAGGAATGTGATATCCGGTGTTCCACAGGGTAGTGTTCTTGGCCCATTACTTTTCATACTATATACACATGACATGTGGTTTGGCCTAGAAAACAAGTTTGTTGCATATGCAGATGATGCTACTCTCTTTGCATCAATTCTATCCCCTGAATGTAGATCTAGGGTTGGTGAATCCCTTAATAGAGATTTAGCTAGAATTAGTGCATGGTGCAAATTATGGGGTATGAAGTTGAATCCTAACAAAACTCAAAGTATGATTGTAAGTAGGTCAAGGACGGTGGCTCCTCAACATCCGGATCTCAGTATTGATAATGTTTCTTTAAATATGTATGACTCTTTCAAAATTTTAGGTGTGATTCTCGACAGTAAATTTACTTTTGAGAAACATATAAGGTCTGTGTCTTCTTCAATTGCCCAAAAAATAGGCTTATTGAGAAAGTCTTTCAAGATTTTCGGTGATCAATCTATTCTGAAGAAGTGTTTTAATTCTTTCATTCTACCTTGTTTTGAGTATTGTTCTCCTGTCTGGTCTTCAGCTGCTGATTCTCATCTTAATTTGTTGGACAGAAACTTACGGTCTATTAAATTTCTTATTCCTGATCTAGATATTAATCTCTGGCACCGTCGTTCAATTAGTTCATTATGCATGTTGCATAAGATTTTTCATAACTCTGACCAGCCTTTACATTCAGATCTCCCTGGACAATTCTATCCTGTTCGTAATACTAGGCAGGCAGTTAATTCTAATAGCCAGGCCTTCTCCATCACGAGGCTCAATACTACGCAGTACTCGAGAAGTTTTATTCCAGCTGTTACCAAGTTGTGGAATGATCTTCCTAATCGGGTGGTTGAATCAGTAGAACTTCAAAAGTTCAAAGTTGGAGCAAATGCTTTTTTGTTGACCAGGCGGACATGAGTCTTTTATAGTTTATTTATGACATATTTGTTTTTGATGTTGTTAATAGTTTATATATGACATGTCTGTTTTGACGTTGTTACTGTTTTTAGAATGATTTATTGTTAATTTGTTCTCTTCATTTATTTATTTCCTTATTTCCTTTCCTCACTGGGCTATTTTTCCCTGTTGGAGCCCCAGGGCTTATAGCATCTTGCTTTTCCAACTAGGGTTGTAGCTTGGATAGTAATAATAATAATAATATAGATAGATAAATAGATATTTATATATGTGTATACATATGCAGTATATATAACTAAATACAGAATATGAAATTCAAGTATTCGAACACAAAAGTTTATAATACCATACTCAAAAACTCTCAAACGATCATGTATACATAAACCAGGCTTGTTGTGACCTAATTGGTGATCGCCAGACGGGGATTCGAGTCCCGCACACCTCGTTAGTTCCATTAGTGTCTGCAACTTTACATCATTGTGAGTCAAGGATGGGGGATTTGGGGGAGCCTATAGGTCTACCTGCTGAGTCATCAGCAGCCATTACCTGGCCCTCCCGGGCCCTAGCTTGGGTGGAGAGGGGGCTTGGGCGCTGATCACATGTTATATGGTCAGTCTCTAGGGCATTGTTCTTCTTGTTAGGGCAATGACACTGTCCCTTGCCTCGGCCATTTACGAGCGACATTTGAAAAAACTTTTTGTAGGTAGTACGTTGATTAGGGCCCCATCCACCCGTAGAGATACTACCGCTAGAGAGTTAGTGGGTCCTTTGACTGGCCAAACAGTACTAAACTGTATCCGTCTCTCTGGTTACGGCTCATTTTTTCTTTGCCTACACATACACTGAATAGTCTGGCCTATATTCTTTCCACGTTCTCATCTAACCTCATACACCTTACAACACTGAAGTTATCAAACAATTCTTCTTCGCTTAAGGGGCTAACTTCTGCACTGTAATTGTTCAGTGGTTTCTTTCGTCTTGGTAAGGGTAGCAGAGACTCATTAGCTATGGTAAGCAACTCTTCAAGATGAAGGACATACCAAAATCAAATCATTGTTTTCTAGTCTTGGGTAGTGCCATAGCCTCTGTACCATGGTCTTCCACTGTCTTGAGATAGAGTTCTTTTGCTTTGGGCTACAGTACACTTGGGCACACTAATCTATGTTATTTCTCTTCCTCTTGATTTTTTTTAAAGTTTTTAGTTTATATATGAAAGGACTCTTTTAATGCTGTTACTATTCTAAAATATTTTACTTGAACTGCTCATTGCTACCTTTGTACTTCATGTATTTCTTTGTTTCCTTTCCTCACAGTGCTATTTTTTCCTGTTGGAGCCCAAGATCTTATAGCATCCTGCTTTTCCAACAAGGGTTATAGCTTAGCTAGTAATAATAATAATAATAATAATAATATAATAAAAATAATAATAATAATACAAATTCAGTAAAGAAAATGATAGTTCATTATCCAAAACCGGAAAGCAATGTACATTAAAATTTTCCATCCCCAACAAAACTACAAAGAAATAGAAACACTGCAAAACCTACAGTACATCTTTCAAAGGCCCAGAATCTAGGTGCCGGCAAAGGTAAATACGATCATCTTTCAGTCGTTTCTTAAACTTTTATGGGATAATGACAACTTACGATGATGAAAACCATGAAATTGATAACTGGGCAAATGATGGGGGGGGGGGGATTTTTTTCACCGTGATACTGGCGATGACAAGACACGTAATCGATCAATCTAGACAAGGTCTTTCTTGAAAAGTACCAGCATGGACGACGACCGACAGCCAGACCCTTAAATGGGATTGAAATAGAATAAGTGGATTATGACAAAGCTCTTTTTTTCACAGCATTGCGACGCCCGAATAAATTGGAATGATTCATTGGCTCGCTTTACTTGGTAACTGTGGATCGCCGGGTTTTAGAAAGGTCTCGTAGCTGCATCGGGAATGGGAAGCACGAGGTGATTGAGAAAATTACTCTAAAATTGAGACGTAATACTCGAGAAGCTCGAGGTCTTGTCATAAGAGACATAAACGATGACTCTGGCTACTCAACAAACTCTTGTCGTCGGGGATAAAAAGTTATGGCTCATCGAATCTTTTCGACAATATGACTTTAAAATTCCCCTTTCGACCAGGAAAAAAGACTGTGATGTTAAAATAAGTTTTCGCCAGAAAAATGGTTATGAAGTTTAAATTGATTGCGTCAAAGATAAAAGGATACTGCGTTATTACGACTTATCGTAAACAGAAAGAGAAAAAAGATTACGACTTTTATAATAGTCATAGCCATTACGAACTGTAATGTCACTTCACTAGAAATGTAAGGGAAACAGCTTAACAGATCATTCCAAATAATAAATAACTAAAATTTACCTGTTTTGTTTTAATTCTGGATACGCAGATAACAGACATCTCGATATCTGCAGTTCTCAGAAGTTTCTCCAAGTCAAATAAAAACAAAAGCAAAATAAACGTAAAATAAAGAGAATAAAATAATTGAGCAGCGAGACGACACTAAAAGATCAACGTTGAGAAGGAAAGAATGAAGACTGTTTCCCAATTGATTGATAAAAGAATACTAATTTATAAGCAAGGTGAAGAAAGAAAGCAAGTAATTAAAAGTAGGAATAACTGGGAAGCATCTGAATTCTGCGTTTGGTACTACTACATATTTTGAGAGAGAATCAGACAGGTACGACGAAAGTGGAAAAACTCAGGAATGTCTGCAACGATTAGAATACGAAAGTAAAGAACCTACATAAAGAGACTGAAATTAATTTGGAAAGCAAACAGGCCAATTCAAAAGCGAACTGGAATTTGTAAAGGCAACGAACTGCTGTCAGTCTACCCTTGGATCAAGTATAAGATTTCTTCTTTAATCATACGGGAGTCAATTAAGTCTACAACCAGCATGCATTTTTTATACACACTTAATACACACACTGGTTTATTAGGGCATTTTGAATTCTTATATAAAATAAAGGATCTAAAAGGCAATGCCTCATATTTGGTGAAATGAAAACAACTAAATGCTTCAAGAAAGGAAACTTTGAATAGTCACAAAAAGAGACTTATTTCCGAACCCACTAGCTCTTCCTTTCTTTTTTCATATTTCAACACTCGTGCTTTCAACATGAGCAGAGTGATTGGCTCTTAAATATTTTCGAAATATATAGAATACGGTGTGCATGTATTTCAGTGAGACCATGTACATATGTTCAATGGTATATAATTTACTCACATAAATATTGCTGAATAATCTGAAAATTCTTCCGACCATCTGAGGGGTGAACAAGCTTGGGAGTAACTTGTAAATTGAAATATATATATATATATATATATATATATATATATATATATATATATATATATATATATGTATACCTGCTTATTTACACATAATTTAATCAATTAGAAGCTATGGTGTAAAAAAAATATACAATCGAATGTTCACGTACATTTTACACCATACCCGTAATAACACCACCCATAAAAGTAGGCTATACATTATTATTATTATTAGTAGTAGTAGTAGTAGTAGTAGTAGTAGTAGTAGTAGTAGTAGTAGTAGTAGTAGTAGTAGTAGTAGTAGTTTTACAACATTAGTTTAAAAAGCAGGATTCTATAAGCCCAAGGGCTCAAACAAGGAAAATAGCCGAGTGAAGAAAGGATATAGGGAAACAGGTAAAAGAGCGTGTCTGTGTACACCCTCAAACAAGAGAACTCTAACCCAAGACAGTGGAAGACCATGGTACAGAGGTTATGGCACTACCCAAGACTGGAGAGCAATGGTTTGATTCTGGAATGTCTTCCTTCTAGAAAAGCTGCTAACCATAGCTAAAGAGTCTCTTCTACCAATATAAAGTGGAAAGCAGCCACTGAACAATTACAGTGCAAGAATTAACCCCTTGAGTGACGAAGAATGTTTTAGGTAGCTTAATGTTGTCAGGTGCATGAGGAGAGAGGAGAATGTGTAAAGAATAAACCAGCGTACGTGTAGACAAAGGAAAAAATAGCCGTAATCAGAGAAGGATCCAATGCAGTATTATCTGGCCAGTCAAAGGACTCAATAACTTTCTATCGATAGTATTTAAGCAGGTGTGGCTGGTACATTGGCCAACCTACTACCTACATATACAAATGAAATATTAAAAATATGCGTAAATGCAGGTATATTTAATTGCTATTTAGTAATGTATCAGGCTATAAATCAGTTTAGTGAAGTCGGTGTAACAGAATGGACACGAGTCGTACTATGACAATGAAACAATATCCAACAGATTTTGCAGATTTGAGAACAAAGCCCTCAGAAGAATATTGGGACTTAAATGGCAGGACAGGATTAGAAATGAAACAATAAGAGAGATTATTCGAGTGCCTTATGCGGATGATATCAAGGTGAGGGGTATATGGAGATGGGTTAGACATGCTCTTCGCACTCCGCAAGAGAGATTAGTTCACCAAACTTTTAACCGGGCTCCACAAGGCACTAGAATAGGTGGAAGACCAGGCCTACATGGCTGAGGACTATGAAGCGTGAAGTGGGGGATGATGAATGGAGAAGTATTGATTTAAAAGCCCAAGATAGAGACGAATGGCGAAATCTAACCAAAGGCTTTTTCGTCAATGGGCATGGGAGGAGATGATGATGATGATAATGATGATGAAGTATACAGATTTTATGTATAATCATACACAGACATGCAAATATCTGAACAGTATATTGATACTGCAAACGTAATACTGTAAATTATTCGTCTTAACAAGGAATGGCTGCCCAAGCCACAATTCATTCATTAGCCGTGAAGGAAACCCCTAAGCAAACACAGAAGACATATTGTTAGTAACGCTTCGAAACTCCATTCAACTTTATCATGCAGCACTCATGTCCATCCCGAATAATAAAGCCGTTCCTTTTCAGCACCTCTTCCATGGCCAGGATTTCCTCTTCTCCCTCTTAACATTGCTAGGTTGCACTCGCTTGTCACCAGCCTGGCGCTTTCCAATAGTTTTACTTCACTAAACCAACTCAAATGCACGGATCCACCCATTCAACTGTTACACTTTTCATCACTTTTCTCTCCACTTTCCAAGTTTTGTTGTGTCACATATACTAATCAAATAGCTCATCTCCGCATATTCAACCTTTTTCATTTTCTATAATAAATTCATCTTTACTTCTTTAACAAAAAGGAAAGTTGGATCAACAATCAGCTTAGCTGTCACAGACAATGTAAGTCTAAGTTCCTTCCGTAACTTTTGCATACACAGTGCTACCTTTAGTTGATTCCATCCATTCTCCAAATTCCTTCTCTTACTACCTTAGGTAATAATAATAATAATAATAATAATAATAATAATAATAATAATAATAATAATAATAATAATAATTCATTAGATGGACTCCCCAAAACCTAGATGAATTCACCCCTCCAATTTTTTTCTTTTATCACCAATGTTAGCATTTTTTCATTTTCCCTGTTTTCTATTTACAATCATATTCTTGCTATTGCGCGCTGTCTTTAACTTTCTTTTCGTGCACACACCTGGAAACTTCTTGACAAGCGTTGACAATTTTTCTTCGTTATCTCAATTTGAAATTGCATTATATGCCAGCATCAATAATTCCATACTCAATTTATGATAGATCCCCATTTCCCACAACCTTATTCCTCATGCATTATTCTTTCTGACTTGAAATATCATTCATATATAGATAAAGATTATAAAAAACAACAACTCTACAACTTACTTGTCTCAAATGCACTTTAAATGAACACATCATTTGGTCCCACCATAAAATCTCAGAACAAAATTTTGCCCTAGTCTCAACACCCTTCACACTGCCACTCGTTTCTTATCAATCTTTCTTTCATATACTTTCCTTTCTAAATCAAAATCCTACCATACCCTTCTTTACATAATAAGTAACACCATGTCGCAATCATCTGAACCACCTAATCCTTTATACAGTGAAGCCATCGTTGGAAACCTTTGACTTACGAACTCTGGTAAGCCCCTCAATCACTCTATCACCTCCGTGATGCAGCATCGTTATAATAAGTTCATGAACTCCTGAGATCTTCCCCTTCTTTTTAATTTCTACTTATCCTTCTTATATCTTTATCAATCAACTCCATAATCCTACGCACCCTTGTACTAATCTTTTTCATACATGCATCATTCAGTTCTGCTCGTTTTTGTTTTGCACATTAAATAAATATCTAAAGTACTTGCTACATTGACCGAGGACTGCATTCATTTGGGACAGCATTTCTCCATTATTTACTATGAGACCCTTCTCTTCATTACTTTCCTGTAGAGAAACTTTTTTTACATCTAAAATTCTTGTTTACCATCTTCCATATACCTGCTGTAATTGCTTTCTGTTACCTCTCCCTTTCTTTTTCTTGACATTCGTATCTATCCTCTATCATTCAAACGTCGATAGCTCTAAAAAAAAAAATACCTATGCGGACAAAGTTATGGAAGAAAATCTAATGGTGATAAAATCCACACAAACTTCAGATGAAATTATTGAGAAAAGAAATAGGGTTATAGACAGAGTTATACAAATTATTAAATAGAACTTCTACTTCAAATTGAAATGTTGTTGCAAATTTCCCCGATGAGAGAATTAGAGACGAGGCAGTAAATAACGTAAGGATCATGGTTACTGAATTGAAACGAAGTAAACTAAAATAAAAAATAGTGGTATATAATGAATACAGGGACGAAAACGACATAAATGACCTTTTAATTTATAAAAAGAAAAAAAACTTTATTTGCAATTCATTCAAAACGCCAAGAATCTAAGTCTTATTCAAGAAACCTGTGCCGGGGGAGACTTTCCACTTCATGTTGAAATATGAGCCTGAAATTCCCAAGACTACTCATGGAAATGGAGACAAGATTATGTTACTATGTGGCACGTACAGCATACGTGATAGTTAACAAGTGATGGCTTGTTTCTACTGTCAAAGGTATGTAAACTTTGAAAAGGAGGTAAATTCAAGATTGATGATAAAGTCTGCCTAAAATATGCAGGAAATCGTAACACCACAGAATACAGCTCTCATGAAGCAGTGTGTGATCAGGGAGTTGATAAATGAGACGTGTTTCGACACAGCTAATATAGCTGCAATGATCCAAAATACACATGCTTCTTTCATATTCCGTAAGACTGCAAAAGTTGATATTTTCTTTCTCCTAGAATGTTTCCACCATAAAATGCTAAAAAGAACTAATGTCATAACTTTTTATTACACCTAAATCCATTTTACACTCTAAAAGAAAAGAAATCAGCTATTGCGGTAGTTCAGAAACTACCGAGAAGACATGTTTTTATTACGGAATTTGATGACCCCAGAAAGATTATTGACTGATGTGGCAACAACGAAATTGGTAATCGACGGAGCCTTCAATCTTAGGATGGATGACGCATCTAATTGTGATACAGCTGCCTTTAGGGAACCACTGGAATCGAATCAATTGGTTAATAATATTGATTGTGAAACAACTTAAACTGGGCATACATTGGATTTAGTTGTAGTGATGGGGTAAATATTATTCCAATAGATATGTTAGTGTGTAGTAGAGAAAGTGCACTATTTATCCTGGCTATAATTTCATAACGTTCAGATTACCCTTACTGAAAAACATTGCTAAAAATAAAGTTTAGAAATAAAGCTAATGGCTCTCTGGGTGTGTTTAAAGACGATTTTACTAAGAAAATAAATGATATTATCAATACTCTCCGTCATTATTGCAACTTACGAATAAATGGCTCTCTAATTTGAATAAAAACAAATACGATAGCATGTGCTCATTGATAGAAAAGACTATAATTGTCAAGGACAAATCTTCTTGGTTCGATGGAGAGATTTTAGAGATAAAAGGCGCAAAGAAGGAAAGTGGAGTCGGTTAAAAACAAAGTACATGGAGGGAATAAAATCGTAATGTGACAACGTAGTCATCTATCGAGAAGGAGGAAAACGGAATACTACAAGAGAAAACTTACGGAGGCATTAATAAACAGGAATAAGCTATGTATTATTCTAAATGGTCTAATGGGAAACGCGATTGAAATAAAGGCTCCCAGATAGTTAAAGAATTTTTTCAAAAACAAAGATGAAAATATATTTTGTTGATATTCCAATTAAGATCGGTGCTGAACCATACGCACAAATAGGATTAACGAGATTTAACAATGAAAAAAAAAAATATTATCAGGATTATCAAAGGATGTAAAAAAAACAAATGTGCGATTATTCAAATGTCCATACCTGATGTAACTAATAGTAGAGAACTTTTAAAGTCTTGCGGACATAATTTCCATAACAGTAAATATTATTATCATTATTATTATTATTATTATTATTATTATTATTATTATTATTATTATTATTATTGTTATTATTATTATTATTATTATTATTACTTGCTAAGCTACAACCCTAGTAGGAAAAGCAGGATGCTATAAGCCCAAGGGCTCCAAAAGGGAAAATAGCCCAGTAAGGAAAGGAAACAAGGAAATAAACAAAATGCAAGAGAAGTAACGAACAATATAAAATATTTTATAAATAGTAACATTAAAATAGATCTTTCTTATATAAACTATCAAAAATAAAAAATAAAATAAGAGAAATAAGATACAAAAGTGTACCAGAGTGTACCATCAAGCAAGAGAACTCTATCCCAAAACAGTGAAAGACCATGATACAGAGGCTATGGCACTGATTTTGGAGTGTCCTTCTCCTAGATGAGCTACCTACCATAGTTAAAGTCTCTCTTCCACCCTTGCCAAGAGGAAAGTAGCCACTGAACAATTACTGTGCAGTAGTTAAACTCTCGAGTGAAAAATTGTTGTCATATGTACAAGGACAGACTATTGGTGTATGTGTAGGCAAATGATAAAAATGAGCCATAACCTGACGGATGGATTCAATGTAGTATCCTCAATATGAAAAATTATATATATCTACATCATTTATGAAATGTGTTATAGATTGTTCAGGAAAAAGTTCATACAGGCCTTTTTCGAATCTCTCCTTCGTGTCAAACGCGCTGTAAATTCTAATTCTTGAACAACTATTTAGTCATTTGGGAAGTATCGAGGCATTACCAGATAACCAATTTACAAACAGCCAAATATATTATGCGAACACAACTAAATACTCTGCTGTAAATGATCTGCTAGAAAAAATGGAAGAGGACAAATGTGGCATCTAAAATTTACTTGATGTTAGTGCTGCTTTCATCACAGGTATGCATGACCTACTATTAAATGATAAATAATTTACGATCCATTGGTATTGATGACGAGGCTTTTGGGTATTTAATAGATTACCTGGTAGACAGAAACTATTGTGTACGAATTAGATATTTTTGTTCATTAAAAAACTACTAAGAAGAGGGATTCCCCAAAGAAATCTTCTAGGCCTAATCCTATTTTGTATTAATATTATTGGTCTATCAAAATAATTACAAAGTCATGGAGCGAGGTTCAAGCTATTTGTGGTTGATACACAATTTTACATCTCAATAAGTTACCTTGACAATACAGCTGAAAATTTAAAACTAAATGGAAATAAAACTGAGTTTATAGCGGTGGAAAAAAAAGTTTCAAAATCCTTGGGGACACCCCAATAATATTAATAACAACTTGATCTCGTAATCTTGTGAAATATTGACCTGGCTATGCGTGCTCCTGGACTGTAATCTTTGTGTACAAATGATTAATAAAGTAAGAATCACTGGGTTTTTTTCTAAGAAACATTACTTTTGTAAAGAAATATATTATTATTATTATTATTATTATTATTATTATTATTATTATTACTACTACTTGCTAAGCTACAACCCTAGTTGGAAATGCAGGATGCTATAAGCTAGGGGCTCCAACAGGGAAAATAGCCCAGTGAGGAAAGGAAACAAGGAAAAATAAAATATTTTAAGAGCATCAACTACACCAAAATAAATATTTCATAAAAACTATACAAACTTTAACAAAACAAGAGGACGAGAAATAAGATAGAATAGTGTGCCCGAGTGTACCCTTAAGCAAGAGAACTCTAACCCAAGAAAGTGGAAGACCATGGTATAGAGGCTATGGCACTACCCAAGACCAGAGAACAATGGTTTGATTTTGGAGCCTCACCTAGAAAAGCTGCTTACCATAGCTAAAGTCTCTCTTCTACCCTTACCAAGAGGAAAGTAGCTACTGAACAATTTGAGTACAGTAGTTAACCCCTTGGATGAAGAAGAATTGTTTGGTAATCTCATAGTTGGCAGGTGTATGAGGACAGAGGAGAGTCTGTAAGGAATACGCCAGACTATTCGGTGTATATGTAGGCAAAGCAAAATATTAACCATAACCAGAGAGAAGGGTGCAATGTAGTCTGTCTGGCCAGTCGAAGACCTCCATAGCTCTCTAGCGGTAGTATCTCAACGGGTGGCTGGATGAAAGGTTTGTTGAGAAGCTTATGATTAACTGTGTTATCGGTAGAATTGGTTACTGCAACTCATATATAATAACTTGCCCAAACTACATCTTAAAAAAGTTACAAAACATAGTACAACGAGGAGCAAGATTGACAAATGGTGTTCTCAATCGAGAGAGGATACTCATGCATTTATCTGACTACAATTGGTGCCTATTAAAGGCAGAATGAATTTCAAGACATGTCAAATGGCTTATCAAGTTATCAAAACTGGACGTCCAAAGTATTTAGAAAAAAAATGCTACACATCGTGCAGCCAACAAACCGTGTGCAAACGAGACTAGTTGTGGAGGGTTTCCGGTTATTAGACCCAAGATACACTTCGATTGTGGGTTCTAGACTTTTCAAATAAATGGCCTCAAGATTGTATAACAAGCTCCCATTTGCCACCAGGACTGATGACATGAATGCTTCCAAAATGAAGCCTTTATGTTTTCAAAGTGCTCCGCTTTTATTTTCTATTCTCTTTCTTAAAAGTACAACGATAGCGTGGATTTCACAATTAACGCGGTCTACGCTATATGATACTCTAAATATCTAAAAGATGGGCATTTTCGTATGTGGCAGGACCAAGGAAAATGCTCTTAAAAGTAAAGTAAGTAATCATGGTGTTTCTACCATGCAACTGCTCCTCACCAAATCTCCTTTTCTTCACTATATCTTTCATTTCCTCATCCTACCACTTCTTTTCATGCCATTTGCCTGTCATATTATCCCTTTAAACACTTCCTACTGTCAGTTGTTTTTACTCTAGTATATTCCTCTAACTTTCTTCTTTGAGAAACACATTAAAAATGGCTTATTGAGAGAGTCTTGTAAGATTTTGAGTGATCAATCTGTTTTGAAGGAATGTTTTAATTCTTTCATTCTACCTTGTTTCGAGTATTGTTCTCCGATCCGGTCTTCAGCTGCTGCTTCCCATCTTAATTTGTTGGACAGGAACTTACGGTCTATTAAATTTCTTATTCCTGATCCAGATATTAATCTCTGGCAACTTCGTTCAATTAGTTCATTATGCATGTTGCATAAGATATCTTATAATTTTGAATACCCTTTACATTTAGATCTTCCCGGACAGTAACATCCTGTTCGTAATACTAGGTATGCAGTTAATTCTAGTAGGCATGTCTTCTCTATCATAAAGCTCAATACTACACAGTATTCTAGAAATTTTATTCCAGCTGTGACCAAGTTGTGGAATGATCTTCCTCATCGGGTAGTTGAATCAGTAGAATTTCAAAAGTTCAAACTTGCAGCAAATGTTTTTATGATGAACAGGCTGACATGCCTCTTTTTATAAATTATATATGAAAGATGTTTTAAAGTTGTTAATGTTCTTAAAATGTTTTTTTTAAATAGTTCATTGCTTCTCATATGGTTTATTTATTTCCTTATTTCCTTTTCTCACTAGGCTATTTTTCCCTGTTGGATCCCTTGGGCTTATAGGCATATATAATATATTAAGAAACTAGAAATTGCAATTATTTTAATATAACTACAACTGCACCATTTATGTTCTAAAAAAATATATAAATTACATAACAATGCTTGCGTATTCTCCATGTCCATGTGAAGACCTATTATTGACATAGCGTTTCATATATATATATATATATATATATATATATATATATATATATACAGATATATATATATATATATATATACATATATATATATATATATATATATATATATATATATATACTGTATATATATATATATATATATATATATATATATATATATATACTGTATATATATATATATATATATATATATATATATATATATATATATATATATCTGTATATATATACATATATATATATATATATATATATATATATATATATATATATATATATATAAACAAGCAACCCATTCACAAACAAAGATAGAGATTTCAGGCTCAAATTAAAAGATAACACATGACACAAGCGAGAGACCCAAAGGTTTTTAGCACAGCCAAAAAACTACTGAATGCTGCCTCAATCCAAGTTCCTCTGAGGCCTGTTTTCAAGCATTAAAAAGCCACTCGAGCGACCCAAAGAATAGGTGGTCCTTTCATGATAGGGACTGAACGTCTGAACCTTGAAACCCTACCGTCAGTAGTGAGTGAGCAAGCGAGTGATGGGAACTGAGCGAGTGAGTGAGTGATGAGTGAATGACATAGATTCCGTCCTGATTGTCGACATCATCGGCCAAAACCTGACAGCGGACTGAACATGGCGAACATGATGTGATTAGAGATTAGTTAAGGAGGCAGAAGAAGGGAGTTGTTCATTACACTTCATGTACCCTAATCATTAGGAGACGAGGGAGGGACAGGGTGGGGGTGGGGGGGGGGTAGGAGGTAAGAAGATGGCGTGAGAAGGTCTTGAGAAAGAAGTATGAGAAAAGGCGAGGAGGAAGAGGAGTTAAATTTTTGTGTAAGAGTTCAAATGAAAAATGTTATCCTTAGGCGAATAAATTAGTGGCTGTGATCTTCCTCTTCCAAGTTCTTTGTAAGGCACGTCAGTCACTGAGATAAAATCCATTCTCTCTCTCTCTCTCTCTCTCTCTCTCTCTCTCTCTCTCTCTCTCTCTCTCTCTACGAACGAAAATATACTTTCGTATATATTTCCATATTTCCCCATCATTTGCCAATCTGTCTTGATCCCTATCTACTAAACTCCTCTATGTCTAAATTTATTCCATTCATCTCTAATGATAAAGCTTATTCCTGTTATTCCCTCTTTTCTTTGGGTCCTTCTCACATACCTAAATCATCAAATTTTCCTGAATGATCCCTTCAATAAAAAAACATGCAACAGAACGCTAAAATGTGGACACATAATGACGACCTAGAAGGAACTAAGTAAGAAAATATAAACAAAAACATGAACGAAATTTTACAAAAACATTAAACGAAAAGTAAAGTAACAATCTGTCTTCGACGACGTCCAAAGATTTCTCAAGAACTGTCACTAGAGAGAGTGAGTTCATGGTCGCGTCTTCCCTCTGGCTTCGCTTTCCGATTTCCGAAGTTTCGACGAGGCATTTCCAAAACAGACTGCGTATTCGCTTAATGGTTTTTTGTACTTTAAATCAGTCAGGAAACTAGAAAGAAAGAACTCAGAGGAAAAGTATTTTGTTTGAAATTAAATATAACAATGTACATTGCAAATTTTGACAATTGACATCTAGATTATCATCATCTTTAATGTAATTTCAGTAATAATAATAATAATAATAATAATAATAATAATAATAATAATAATAATAATAATAATAATAGCAACAACAACAATATAAAGGAGGTACCATCAGACACCAGTTAATCAATTCCATTAGGAATAATCCTCAAACCATATGTCAGTCATTGACTTTTTTTCATTTACTGTACGTCCGATCTAGAGGATGGCATACGTTACCAGATCCCATAAAAGTAGAGCAAAGTCATACTCCTAGTATTCAAAAACAGTCCTTCAATAACGCACAATGAACACGATGACATTCATTGTGTGTTCGGCGTCATGGTCAAAATGCATCACTAATGAGATTTCTTTATTATATTCTTTCAATTCCCTTTTCTTTTTACAAAAACCCGTTTCCATGAGACGGCGAGGGGAATGGCTCGATTAATTAAAATCTCTGTCAACAGTAATATTGTACCTAATGAAACTGTAGTGAAATAATTTAAAGACTTTGATACTGACTGTACGCACACATACGGTGAAATAAGTAAAGTGGTAATAAACTTTAACCTAAAATAATCGATAATTAAGTAAATATTCTGACACATAAAATGATAGATAGAAGAATAGATAGATCTGTTAACCAGGCTATTCGCAGAAGAGCTGCATCCATCTTCCTGCAATACTTGCACCGTTTATTTGCCGCCTTTGTTCCTTGGCTCTTCCCTTCGGTAAGCTCTTTCCCCTTTGGAGATTACATCCGGTATTCCCCTAAGCGCCGTTGTTTTCAATGCGAGAATATCCCTCGAGCGTTGCAATCCAAAAATAAAGAAAAGAAAAAAGGAAACGAATGAAAAAATGAATAATTCTTCCGCCTTTTCCTTTCCCATCGTTTTCAGCGCCATCTTAGCGATAGCTTTAATATACTCGCATCATCATCATCAGCTGTAACCAGTCCACTGCAGGACAAAAGCCTCAGACAAGTCTTTCCACTAGAGTCTGTTTGTGGTCTTTCTATGCCAGTTTATACCAGCAAATTTTCTTACTTCTTCAATACACCGTCTTCTCTTCCTTCCCTTGCTTATTTTACAATTTCTAGATACCCATTCTGTTATTCTTAATGTCCACCTATTATTATCTGTCATTCTCATTATATGTCAAGCCCATATCCATTTCTTTGTCTTACATGTTGTTAAAATATCCTCTACTCTAGTTATACTCTATTAAATACTAAATTTCTTATAGTATAGTTTCTTCTGAAAGACTCTTAGTTTCACTTATTTAGCTCTTCTACTTCTTCAAAACTGTTCTACGTAAGGATAAGAGGTTGCCCATTACGTTGGAGTAATGTTTAAACGTTAGTCGTCTTTGTTAAAGGACTTTTTGTTTCTTCTTTTACCTTAACTCTTGGAAAGACATCCGAGGGCAAAATGTGACTCCACACCCTACAGTGTATATATATATATATATATATATATATATATATATATATATATATATACATATATATATATATATACATATATATATATATATATATATATATATATATATATATATATATATATTTATATATACATATATATATATTTATATATATACATATATATATGAGTGTGTATATATATGAATACATACATATATATATATATATATATATATATATATATATATATATACACATATATATATACAGTATATATATATATATATATATATATATATATGTATATATATATATATATATATATATATATACATATATATATATATATATATATATATATATATACAAGAAAACCAGCATTTACAAGAGGCCTGCAATTGTATGGAACATACGTATTTTTGTTTTCTTAACAGAATTGGTGCGAGATGGCTTGGGGGGGGGGGGACCACAATTTCACCTGTATTCGCTATCAACCAAAATCATTTGGTCCAGTTCAGTGTCCGCTTCTAGCAAGAACACAGAATTTTTATAAGCAGTCCATCCTACAGAAACTTTATACTCTGTTTTGCAAGAATTTATCTATATTCCTCCATCTCTATATGTGTATACCAGCTTCTATCTTTCACTAAAATAACTTATCATTACACAAAACCAGTTATATTTATCAAATACATATAACCAATTATATACAATGGATTCCTGAAGTTTCAATATTTTTGACATCTAATGGCCTCTTTTAAATATGTAAGCCCTCAATAGAAGTAAACGTTGCTCACGGCTTCATGTTAAATGAAATACTCACAAGGGACTGAGTCGGTTCGAAAGAGAAAGTGTGCCAAGGAAGGAAGCTTTTCTTCTGTATCTACGGTTGAGGTGATGAGAAAACTTAGGGAAAGAACAGATGATGCGAGTGAAAGTTTTTGAGATATGAAAAGGGATATTGGAAAGGAGGGAATGTAATGGCCGACGTCAGCGGACGATACATTGTCGGTCGGGAAAATTTTGGAGACTCGTGAAATAGTTCGGGAACTTTTGCCTGAGAAAATTGTCTTGGAATAAAAGTTGGATTAAATTTACATGTGTTTGTGTATATCTACAATATTGTTTGTGTATATTTTCAATGTTAAAATCAAAGACAGCAAAGATATGACGACGACGTTTCATATTTGACCAATTTTGATGAATGTGTTATCTTGACCAATAAGTCCATGTTTATTAATTGTTAATAACTTTAATTAAGAATCAAAGAGGTGCAAAACAATTGTTAAAATCTCACATATTCCTGTTCCGCATACAGTAGGTGTTGGCAAATTTTGTTAACAATGTTCTTCCCATGGCACACCAGGCCCAAGACTGTTTAAAATGAGCAACTGGTGTTGCGTCAACTAAAACATTTCAATATCTAGATTTATAATTAACCTCTGGGAGCGTAGCGAACAGGTGATTCTGATGTAAAATACAATTTAGTAGAGAATCGTTTTTTTCCGTCATCCACAGATTAAAATAAAAAAAAAAGTGGAAAAACCAGCAGTAGAGAAACTGAACTTCTGCAGACAAGTTTAAAAGGAATTAATTAAGTGAATATACCTCAGCTACTATTAATCCATCTTTGACATGGACACCTCGAATGTCCAAAGAGTGGAAAGGCCAAGAACTTCTTCAATATAAACTATAGGGATTGGCTGCAATGATCCGCTTCAGCAACAAAGGCAAATGGTTGGGGGAATATGGCGAAGCCAATTTGTAACACATGGCCTTTGGCAGGCATTGTTTTAAAGGTTTAAAGGCCACTTATGAATGACAGAGGCAAGGGACAGTGACAATGCCCTAGTTAGCAGGATAATTCCCTAAAAACTGGCCATATATACATATGATCAGCGCCCAAACCCAATCTCCACACAAGATAAGACCTAGGAGGATCAGGCAATGGCTGCCAATGACTCAGTAGGTGGACGTATAAGCTAGACCAACCCGCCATCCTCAGCTCAGAAGGATGATGAGGTTGCAGATGATACAAGAAACTATCAAGCTTGAGCGTGACTCAACCCCAGTCCGGCACATCGCCAGGCAGGAACGTTTCCAATAGTCATCTTCTTAAGATATAGGATGCCAAAAGGAGCGGCAAAAACAAGCCCTCTCTTTTTATATCTGCTTCATTATGATTGTAAGTACCACACAAAGGTTTCATTGTTTTCATTTCACACAAAAATAATGAGACATGAAAACTTTTGCGCGAGAAATATTTCGCTTTTCCACCAGCAGAAAAAAAGTTTATATAAAATACAATTCACATAGTTCTCTAGAAAAATAAAAAGTAATCAACAAAGTACACGTAAGTCAGTGAGAAATGCCAAAGGCACCAGCATTTCAATTTACCACCTGCCACAAGCTCAGAATACGGCACCTGCTGAGATCAGAATTCGTCATACCGGGAATGATGAGAAATCCTTCTCCCAGGATTTTCAACCTGAGTTTGTAACTCCACAGGAGTTCGAAAGAGGGTTCCGAGGGCGTTTGTCAACGACTGGAAAACATTGTATGCTATTTAGAGAGA
>NC_090726.1:67833907-67836407 GCF_036898095.1 Palaemon carinicauda | reverse complement strand
AACTCGCCATATTTTTTTCATCTAAGTCATAATCTAAAAATAAACTTTCAAATTGATAATATTTTGACATCTAATTATGAATCTAAAATTCATATACTCATCGACTAACATTTGTGATACCTAAATCAAAATGCATTGGTGTAAAAAAAAATTATTTACGCTATGCTACCAGCAAGGATATAACAGCCAGTATCACTTAATATTCAGAGAGAGAGAGAGAGAGAGAGAGAGAGAGAGAGAGAGAGAGAGAGAGAGAGAGAGAGAGAGAGAGAGAATTTTCCTTCATTACAGAATGAAATACAATTGATGTAACAGTGAGACATGATGGTTTCAAAATTGTTTTTTTAACCAATCTCAAAATTATTTTTTTAACCAATCTCAAAATTCTCTCTCTCTCTCTCTCTCTCTCTCTCTCTCTCTCTCCTCTCTCTCTCTCTCTCTCTCTCTCTCTCTCTCTTCTTCTTCTTCTTCTTCTTCTTCTTCTTCTTCTTCTTCTTCGTCGTTTGCGGTTCCCTCAACACATGTTTGTTTTGAGTTAAATCTCCCCACGAAATCCTTCTCTCAGTCTCAAGTGTAAACGACGAAATCCAGTTGGGGATGAAAGGGGATGAGTCGCAGGGAAAAGGGAAGGACGAGAGAGAGAGAGAGAGAGAGAGAGAGAGAGAGAGAGAGAGAGAGAGAGAGAGAGAGAGAGAGAGTTAAATTGAGCCAGTTGTTCCACTGAGGTTGAAAAGAAACACAATCAAATCAGATACAATTGAATACTGGTGTAGCTTCGTTTAATATATATTCAATCTTCAGTTTGAGAGAGAGAGAGACAGAGAGAGTTAAAAAGATTTTGGATGTCTCTAAGACTTTTTTAAATCAGCCACGGAGACTCCATTATTTTGCGATTGGTTGGAGGGATCTTTTCTGACTTATTCTTGAACTCGTTTACCGTGTTACTATTTACTACATCCGCTGGAGGTCTGTTCTATGTATTTGTTATTTTGTATGTATATAAATTACAACATTGAGTGGTGTTGTATCGTCTTAGTTCCAGTTTGTATCCGTTACCTCTGAACTGATTTGTGCTAAGCGTGAAAAAGTTGTCGCCTACATTTATTATTCCTTTTAGAATTTTGAATGTCCCTATTAGCTGTCCTCTTAGCCGTCGAGTTTGTAGATCAAATCAGTTCAAACGTTCCATTCTCTGTCTATATCCAAATTATCTTATTGTTGGAACTAGTTTGGTGGCCCTAGCTTGTACTGCTTCCAGTCTACCTATATCCTTATGAATAATTGGAGCCCAGAATTTGATTCCGTATTCTAGATGGGGTCTTACTAGTGATGTGTACAACTGTAGTAGAGTGTCTGTTTCTGTAGTTGATTGTCTCTTAATGTAACCTATTAGTTTCTGTGCTTTCTTTTTAACTTTTTTGCTCTGCTTCTAAACCTTGCTGATACTAATACCGAGATATTCCTTCTGCTCCACAATTTCATAATATATATTCCTTCTTCGATTTGAGAGAGAGAGAGAGAGAGAGAGAGAGAGAGAGAGAGAGAGAGAGAGAGAGAGAGAGAGAGAGAGAGAGAGAGAGAGAGAGAGAGTCATTTTACCAAATTAATAAAACTAATTAACAACGGTAAAGTTAAATGAATTTTCCTTATGTAATATCAATGACATAATGCGTAGACTGATTTTATCGATGATTATAATACTTACGATGATAATACGTACCATTATAATGCCTGTAATGATAAAAACTAAAACAAAGACATGGTGCCTCCTAAACATACTAATTGCGAGAGTATGCATGCAAATAATAGTTAAGTCTATTTTTCCTTTCATTTAGAAATATTGAATTATCATAATGATTCATCGGTAATTTAATAAAACTTCACATGGAATACTTCAATAATGAGGTAAAGTATGTTTGTAAAGGAAAGACCAGGCGGGATTACGTCGTGTAACGGGGACGCATAACGAAATATGGCTTATCACAAAACGCAACGTTGAAATAGCTGAAGTTGAATGTTTTATAAAAAAAAGAAATAGTTACTAAATGTGTTGGAAGTGAGTTAAAGAAGATAGCCACACATGCAAGAATTTAACCTGAGCTAGATGATGATCTTCCTATTTTGAGCCTTATCTCTCAATCTCTCAGGTATAGTTCCTATCAATAGAATCAAAATTGCTAAAGCAATCTTTACAATAAAATACAAGGTTTAGGATACTGCATCTTCCCCGGTCTCCAGACTGACGCAGTAAACAGAAGAACATCATTTGCAAAGAGAAGCGATCTATCTGAGATGTAAAATACATGAAGTTAGATGCAGAAAGAGAGAGAAGCGTTTGACAAATGGTTTCACCGGAGAATAGAAGATTTCCCCACCAAGGTCACTACAATTTTAAGATGCCAGGGCGAAAATCTCTCTCTCTCTCTCTCTCTCTCTCTCTCTCTCTAAAGACGAACAACCGTCATGTATCAGTCCACATCATTGCATCAATAAGGGGGTT
>NC_090726.1:67817046-67833407 GCF_036898095.1 Palaemon carinicauda | reverse complement strand
GGGGTTTCCAAAGGGTCCAAATCACTGAGGGCTCCTTATTCGAGACCGAACCAGGAGACCCCAACCAGGGACCTCTAGCACTGAGAGTAGTGCGGTAATGCTAACACGAGAGAGAGAGAGAGGAGAGAGAGAGAGAGAGAGAGAGAGAGAGAGAGAGAGAGAGAGAGAGAGAGAGAGAGAGAGAGCTCTATTGCTGGTTATAAAAGCATGTTCATAAGAAGTATAATACCTTAGGGGATCATCCATCTAATCCATCAAAGTTTCAACCTGTCATTACCAGTGGTGCAAGAGAAGAGAAGAGGACCAACTTCATAGACTATTCGCGGACATGACTCCTGAATGGATGTTTATGTCATTACTTTAATATACTTTGGAGCGAGATATATACTGAAAGGCAAATTATTGAAATATTGAATGAAAGAAGAAAATCTCAAAGGAGAGCTTCAGACAAACAAATATTCAACTGTCTAAAATAAATAACGAGGCAATAAAGTTGTTAGAACTTATGCCATGTCTGAGTAAAAAGAAATATAACTATTTTAACATAGAATTCTACCATCTTCTTAACTGCAGTCAGTCAGGAATAGTAGTAGTTATAGTAACTTCGTTACTATTACTATTGTTGTTACTCCTGTTAACATTTACCGATATCCTAGCAATAACCAGGAATCTTTATTGACCTTATCCTATTCTTTTTCTACGTCAACGTTTGTCATATAAAAATTGTTCCACAAATTCAAACGATTTCATAGCAATCCATAGATCCTTGCACCTTTTCTTTGTTTATACCTACACTGTTCCTCCTTTATCATTTTCATTGTCATCTATCATATATTCTCAATCAAATTTCCATAATAGACCTTCTCTGGTTTATGCAACAATGCTTCTGACGATCGCCATAACTCTACAATTATTCCCATGACCCATTTCTACATTAACTCTATCAATCTAAGATATACCTTAAAACATCTGGCATCTCACTTGTAATCCTTTCAAATCTCCATAATTATCAGCCTCTTCCTTTTCCTCCTCACGACTTCAAAAGTCATTTACCTTCCACTAATACATCGGGCAGCTTTGCCTCTCTTCGACCCAAAATTATTTCCTTATTAAGGAGTCTCTTGCAATGTATTCTTTTTCTTCAACATAATAAAACTGTAGGTACAACATGAGGTAAATGCAAGATGTGGGGCAGCTTGATGGAAGAAAGGAACCCAGTAGAGAGAGAGAGAGAGAGAGAGAGAGAGAGGGGCCAAAACTGCAATTATTAGACCACTTTTCGTAAACATCTCTAAAACTGCTACTACAGAATTTATTCCGAAACTTCAAGACAATACATGGATATGCTTATACTTGCAAAATATGAAGGAAATCCTTCTACTTGTATTCATAAACGTTTCAAGCAAAAGCTTCTACTTTTAGAGCAAAAGCATATCCTTATAATCACATGAAAGTAAATGGTTATACATAAAGAAGACCCTTTACTTCATATAAAGAGCATATGCTTCGAAAAAGCTGAGTCTGGTCAGTAGCAGACCAGGGTTAAAAGAATACCTTTTAACCCTGTAGCTGACTGCAGTTCGAAGAGAAAGGTTGTTCTGTCCGATTCTCAACACGATGGCAGATTTGTGGATGTGAGGCATGTTAAACAATACATGCCCCGTTTACCCACACTTGATCGTGATTTCAAGATGTTATTCCGTTTTGAAGAACAAAATGTACAGTGGCTTGCGGACAGATATCTTGTCCACACCTGGAATCTCGATGAAATATCAAGGTTAAGCCATAACTTGGTAATATACATTTTACATTTGCTTTTGCATGTATAAACAGTTGGGAGAATACGAAGGCTGCTGTATTTAGGGATGAATGTATGTACAAACAGTATATATGTATGTATGTATGTATGTATGTATGTATATGTATGCATAAATATATATATATATATATATATATATATATATATGTGTGTGTGTGTGTGTGTGTATGTATGTGTCTGTGTGTGTGTACAGTACATGCAAATATACTGTATTCATATAATATATAAATATAGTTTATATATATATATATATTATATATATATGTATGTATGTATGTATATATATATATATATTATATATGTATATGTATGTATATATTATATATATGTATATGTATGTTTATATATATGTATATATATATATATACATCATATAAATATACATATAAACACAGAATATTCACATACTGCAAAAGCTTATATACATGCATGTATATACACATATATAAACTCTATATATATATATATATATATATATATATATTATATATATATGTATATATATATATATATATATATATATATATATATATATATATATATATATATATATATATATATATATATATATCGATTCGTACCAGAAATAGATTGTTCTAAATCCCAAACCTGAAATAATTTAGCTGAAATCAACTATTTCAATTCGGTTTGCTTTAAACCTCAATTACCATTCGCCCTTCGTCTGGGTATCTTAAAAGTTTCCTTCAAACTGCAAAGTTGAGCGTTTAGCTTCTTCAAAACTTTTCAACTCAAATCCATAAATCAAATCACGTAGTTTATTATTATTATTATTATCATTATTATTATTATTATTATTATTATTATTATTATTATTATTATCATTATTATTTCATTATCATTATTATTATTGTTGTTGTTGTTGTTGTTGTTATAAAACAAGAATGGAATTTTTCGCGAGTCCTAAAAGAATTCGGAAGAAAATCTTCTCGGATTTCCAAATGGCTTCAGAAGAAATAGCCATAGACTTAGCATGGAATTCTGAATGCCTCCAGAACGGAATCTCAGAACGGTATCGAAGAAATCTTTCCCGGATTTCCAAATGGCTTCAGGAAAAATAGCCATAGACTTAGCATAGAATTCTGAATGCCTCCAGAACGAAATCTCAGAACGGTTTCGGAAGAAAACTTTCCTGAATTTCCAAAAGTCTTCAAAGGACATAGCCGTATACTTGACATGGATTTCTGAATGACTTCAGAACTGAAATTTCCACGAGCAGTCCTGAACAACTTCTCCCCGAGCTTCAAATGACTTCTGAAGACCTGATCTTCATTTTTTCAAACGTAGCCTGCAACACCTCACATGATCTGTATGTAGCTGGCGAAATATAACCAAGTAGTACAGCGGCATAGCAGACCAATTGTTCAAATTGGTCTAAAAGCACCAAAATTGGCACACATGTAGATTAATATATTCTAAACATTTTTGGATATGGAGGCATTCAAGATTAGCCCTTAGGAAGATATGGCGGCCATTGTTCAAAATGGCCGCCATTTAACATTAGCGTCATTACATAGACTTCATTATGTGTCGTTAGTTTGGTGCTAGATGGGCCAAAATTCCCTTTTTTTACATCAGAATTAACATCAATAAATGTTTAACAGATATTTAGATGAATCTTCTCAAAAATGGCCCCCAAACTGGCCGCCATTTTGTGGAAAAAGTGGACATTTGATGAAGATTTCAATACTCAATGACATAATACCTCTAATAACCAGTACCTGATTTCAGGAACACACTTTAATTGCTCAAGTTGCTTTTTTATTTCAAATTGCTGGCAAAATTGCTAGTCAAAATAATACACAGAGTACGGGAAGTTTACAGTATGGTCAGATTGTAGTTATATAGTCGACCAAAAGCCCAGTCTCTAGGCACAGTACTTGTGTAATCCTGCAGTACATACATGTAATACAATAAAGTAGATTTTGCCACACTGTTAATTATGATTCCGAACTTTTCAAATCTGGTCACCAGAATTATGAATGTCTACAGATCATAATGTTGGTTAGCAAGTTTTCTGTCCCAATCTACTGGCATTCGCCTTCACAGAAATATAGACCAGTGCATTGCAGTGAAGCGTTCTTGCACTTGCAGCGGTTTTTGCAGCCTTTCTTGCATCCGCAAGACACCAGCTCATAGGTTGGAAGAGGAGTTTCTTGAGACGTACTGTGTCTGACAGCTGGAGGCTCCTGTGTCTTGGTTGCTCCCTGCTTCCGACTTTGCTTGACACTGTTGAACTTGAGAAGCTGCGCAATGGAAAGAGCTGCTTGTGTTGAAGAGGAATGGCTTTGATTCTTGATGGTGGGGCCATCCAGCACCATATTTACCATTGCAACTAGTACGTTTGGCACAGAGTCCTCCTGACAGCCGCCCGGGAATGATCCACAGAATTGGTAAGTGTCTTCAAACATATATCGACGAACTATCTGTGCAGCACGCGCAAGGTGAACTGCCTCAGTGTCACAGTCTTGCTCGCAGGCTTTGCCTAGCGCTTCACCAATGTCTTCATCAAACGCTAGTAAAACATCTCGGCCTTTGCTGTGGGATCTCAGGCCTGGTATCTGGGCTAACAGGCGCTCTTTCAGCCTTGTGCTATTAACTTTCTGGCACAAAACAACCCCGAGCTGTTCCATTCTTGTTGTGTATAGCTTTACAAGTTCTGCGAGTCTGAAGACTGGGGTGGTGCCCTCTTCTAGGTGGGTTTCCTCGATATACAGGACCAGTTCAGCCAGTACGATTCTTGACATTACACCTTCATGGTCAGTTTTCTGCTCGGCTTCTACAGTGGTCTTTGCACGATAGTAAAGAGCCAACAAACACTTGGAATGGTACTTGGCCTCCAGAGCCACCATATCACCCATGCTGAGCCTGGCTATGAGTTCATTGTCCCCAACTTGCGCTGCACACTTCCGTACGCGTGTGTCCACCTGGAAGGTTGTTACTTCATGTAGGGTCTCTGTGCCAGACTTTCCACAGAAAAAGCAGGAGGTGCCGCTGGTAGTGGCTTCTGAAGAGTGTGTTCTGGCGCGCTTGGCCTGGACATTGTCAGTACTATCAAATGCTGAGCTGCTTGCGATGCGTCTCTTCTCTGCTCTTCGTAGCATTGTGTTATTGTATTTGAGCATACATGTTTTATGCCACTTGGCCTGGTGGGCAACCATTGTCGCCTCAACACCTTGTCCTTCATCTAGTCTCTGTAACTGAACAGTTCTTGGCAGTTCTCCGAGTTCATCAAATTTGACCAAGTTTGCAGCCATTGTCGTGTATCCACTCCCAGGGTCTCGGCGTTTAGACAGTACTGGGCAGACAAGTGACTCTGTTGTCTCCTCTTGACATACAAGACACAGCTTCCAGTTTGTCTCAGGAGGTGTTGTGGGAGTACGTTGCTCAAAAGTATCGACCAGTTGGAACTTCTTTGCCATGGCTGCAGTCTGGAACAACGCGTCTCTGATGTCAGGTGGTGCTGCTGCTGCCTCACCTGCAAAGACACAAAACACCACCATGTTACCACAAGTTACTACTACAAGCACCATGACTATCAACACTATACTATTACTGCAGCCGCCGTCACTGCCACCAACGCTGCCGCTGCAAAGTAAAATTCATTTTCTTGTGAAATGGTAGCCAAATTATTTGGTAAGCACAGAAGTATGTGTAATTGTACAATACTTATCACCTCTAGCACACTTATCACCTTTAGCATCCACAAAAAGACAAATTATGGTACATATTCAATGACGCTAACGGTAAATAGCGGCCATTTTGAAAAATGGCCGCCAAATGTGCTACGGGGAGAATCTTGAATGCCTCCATATCCAAAATTGTTCAGAATGTATTAATCCACATGTGTGCCAATTTTGGTGCTTTTAGAACAATTTGAACAATTGGTTTCATATTTCTTACTATGCCGCTGGGCTAAAGGAATTGTGCGTCAATAGGAGTAAGATGAAATGAGGATTTCATTTAACTCACAGAGATCGCATTCTGGCCGAAAAGGAAACTGCCGGTAAGAATTATGTGTTACGTCTTCGGAACACCATCAACTATAGATGGTTTTGGTTGCTGCCAAAGTTGCCGATCGTTCGTTTTATATCGCCCGACCTATAGAAAGACACGGGATCTTCCGTTGGCAGCTGAGCTTTGAAGATCATAATGTATGCGCCTTGAAGGATCCTTTGCTTGGGCTTTTGCGACGATGTCTTATTAAAGCAGACTCTTGGAAAAAGTACGAGGCTTTGTATCAGTGCAAAAACGGATTGCGGGGAATGAGGATGGAGGCAGAATGGTTCAATTCAACGGTGAGTGACGTGTAGTTCTTCAACAGGATTGTCCGAAAATTCGCCATTGAAGTAAGAACATATCCAGACGACATTGGTAAATATATCATGTTGCTCGTCATTTACTTTGGCATGATAGTGTATGCGGAGAAATCGATAGTATTCATCTCTTTACTCATTGCCCAGACAGGTAAAGAATAAATGCCTTCGATTTCCCTGAGGAATCTGACGAAGTGAGGACTCGCGGCACTGAAATCTCTTTTGAAATCTAGAAGGACACTGACGAACTAAGGAAAAGAGACAATGAAATCTCAAAAGAAACAGATAATCTAATGAAAGAAGATCTTGAAAACTAAAAGACAGGAGAGAACAGCGAAGAGGAGCCTCTAATGCCAGAGGTAAGACACCTAAAAATAGAGAGCCTCCAATGCTAGAATTAAGGCACCTCAAAATATAGATCGAAGACCCTCTAATGCTAAAAGTATGGAACCTAGAAATATATGTAAAAGAACTTCTAATGCTAGAAGTGTGGGAGCTAAAGAGAGAGGTCAAAGAACTTCTAATGTTAGAGGTGTGGGAGCTATAAAAAGAGGTCAAAGAACTTCTAATGCTTGAGGTAAGGGAGCTGAAAAGAGGTCAAAGAACTTCTAATGCTAGAGGTGTGGGAGCTAAAAAGAAGTCAAAGAACTTCTAATGCTAGAGGTGTGGGAGCTAGAAAAGAGGTCAAAGAACTTCTAATGCTACAGGTGTGGGAGCTAAAAAGAGGTCAAAGAACTTCTAATACTAGAGGTGTGGGAGCTAAAAAGAAGTCAAAGAACTTCTAATGCTAGAGGTGTGGGAGCTAAAAAGAGGTCAAAGAATTTCTAATGCTAGAGGTGTGGGAGCTAAAAAGAGGTCAAAGAACTTCTAATGCTAGAGGTGTGGGAGCTAAAAAGAGGTCAAAGAACTTCTAATGCTAGAGGTGTGGGAGCTAAAAAGAGGTCAAAGAACTTCTAATGCTAGAGGTGTGGAAGCTAAAAAGAGATCAAAGAACTTCTAATGCTAGAGGTGTGGGAGATAAAAAGAGGTCAAAGAACTTCTGATGCTAGAGGTGTGGGAGCTAAAAAGAGGTCAAAGAACCTCTAATGCTAGAGGTGTAGGAGCTAAAAAGAGGTCAAAGAACTTCTAATGCAAGGGGTATGGGAGCTAAAAAGAGGTCAAAGATCTTCTAATGCAAGGGGTGGGGGAGCTAAAAAGAGGTCAAAGAACTTCTAATGCAAGGGGTGGGGGAGCTAAAAAGAGGTCAAAGAACTTCTAATGCAAGGGGTGTGGGAGCTAAAAAGAGGTCAAAGAACTTCTAATGCAAGGGGTGGGGGAGCTAAAAAGAGGTAAAAGAACTTCTAATGCAAGGGATGGGGGAGCTAAAAAGAGGTCAAAGAACTTCTAATGCAAGGGATGTGGGAGCTGAAAAGAGGTCAAAGAACTTCTAATGCTACAGGTGTGGGAGCTAAAAAGAGGTCAAAGGACTTCTAATGCAAGGGGTGAGGGAGCTAAAAAGAGGTCAAAGAACTTCTAATGCAAGGGGTGGGGGAGCTAAAAAGATGTCAAAGAACTTCTAATGCAAGGGGTGGGGGAGCTAAAAAGAGGTCAAAGAACTTCTAATGCAAGGGGTGGGGGAGCTAAAAAGAAGTCAAAGAACTTCTAATGCAAGGGGTGTGGGAGCTAAAAAGATGTCAAAGAACTTCTAATGCAAGGGGTGGGTGAGCTAAAAAGAGGTCAAAGAACTTCTAATGCAAGGGGTGGGGGAGCTAAAAAAAGGTCAAAGAACTCCTAATGCAAGGGGTGGGGGAGCTAAAAAGAGGTCAAAGAACTTCTAATGCAAGGGGTGGGGGAGCTAAAAAGAGGTCAAAGAACTTCTAATGCAAGGGGTGTGGGAGCTAAAAAGAGGTCAAAAGAACTTCTAATGCAAGGGGTGTGGGAGCTAAAAAGAGGCCAAAGAACTTTTAATGCAAGGGGTGTGGGAGGTAAAAAGAGGTCAAAGAACTTCTAATGCAAGGGGTGGGGGAGCTAAAAAGAGGTCAAAGAACTTCTAATGCAAGGGGTGTGGGAGCTAAAAAGAGGTCAAAGAACTTCTAATACAAGGGGTGTGGGAGCTAAAAAGAGGCGTGGGGGAGCTAAAAAGAGATCAAAGAACTTGTAATACAAGGGGTGTGGGAGCTAAAAAGAGGTCAAAAAACTTCTAATGCAAGGGGTGTGGGAGCTGAAAAGAGGTCAAAGAACTTCTAATGCAAGGGGTGGGGGAGCTAAAAAGAGGTCAAAGAACTTCTAATGCAAGGGGTGGGGGAGCTAAAAAGAGGTCAAAGAACTTCTAATGCAAGGGGTGGGGGAGCTAAAAAGAGGTCAAAGAACTTCTAATGCAAGGGGTGGGGGAGCTAAAAAGAGGTCAAAGAACTTCTAATGCAAGGGGTGGGGGAGCTAAAAAGAGGTCAAAGAACTTCTAATGCAAGGGGTGGGGGAGCTAAAAAGAGGTCAAAGAACTTCTAATGCAAGGGGTATGGGAGCTAAAAAGAGGTCAAAGATCTTCTAATGCAAGGGGTGGGGGAGCTAAAAAGAGGTCAAAGAACTTCTAATGCAAGGGGTGGGGGAGCTAAAAAGAGGTCAAAGAACTTCTAATGCAAGGGGTGTGGGAGCTAAAAAGAGGTCAAAGAACTTCTAATGCAAGGGGTGGGGGAGCTAAAAAGAGGTAAAAGAACTTCTAATGCAAGGGATGGGGGAGCTAAAAAGAGGTCAAAGAACTTCTAATGCAAGGGATGTGGGAGCTGAAAAGAGGTCAAAGAACTTCTAATGCTACAGGTGTGGGAGCTAAAAAGAGGTCAAAGGACTTCTAATGCAAGGGGTGAGGGAGCTAAAAAGAGGTCAAAGAACTTCTAATGCAAGGGGTGGGGGAGCTAAAAAGATGTCAAAGAACTTCTAATGCAAGGGGTGGGGGAGCTAAAAAGAGGTCAAAGAACTTCTAATGCAAGGGGTGGGGGAGCTAAAAAGAAGTCAAAGAACTTCTAATGCAAGGGGTGTGGGAGCTAAAAAGATGTCAAAGAACTTCTAATGCAAGGGGTGGGTGAGCTAAAAAGAGGTCAAAGAACTTCTAATGCAAGGGGTGGGGGAGCTAAAAAAAGGTCAAAGAACTCCTAATGCAAGGGGTGGGGGAGCTAAAAAGAGGTCAAAGAACTTCTAATGCAAGGGGTGGGGGAGCTAAAAAGAGGTCAAAGAACTTCTAATGCAAGGGGTGTGGGAGCTAAAAAGAGGTCAAAAGAACTTCTAATGCAAGGGGTGTGGGAGCTAAAAAGAGGCCAAAGAACTTTTAATGCAAGGGGTGTGGGAGGTAAAAAGAGGTCAAAGAACTTCTAATGCAAGGGGTGGGGGAGCTAAAAAGAGGTCAAAGAACTTCTAATGCAAGGGGTGTGGGAGCTAAAAAGAGGTCAAAGAACTTCTAATACAAGGGGTGTGGGAGCTAAAAAGAGGCGTGGGGGAGCTAAAAAGAGATCAAAGAACTTGTAATACAAGGGGTGTGGGAGCTAAAAAGAGGTCAAAAAACTTCTAATGCAAGGGGTGTGGGAGCTGAAAAGAGGTCAAAGAACTTCTAATGCAAGGGGTGGGGGAGCTAAAAAGAGGTCAAAGAACTTCTAATGCAAGGGGTGGGGGAGCTAAAAAGAGGTCAAAGAACTTCTAATGCAAGGGGTGGGGGAGCTAAAAAGAGGTCAAAGAACTTCTAATGCAAGGGGTGGGGGAGCTAAAAAGAGGTCAAAGAACTTCTAATGCAAGGGGTGGGGGAGCTAAAAAGAGGTCAAAGAACTTCTAATGCAAGGGGTGGGGGAGCTAAAAAGAGGTCAAAGAACTTCTAATGCAAGGGGTGTGGGAGCTAAAAAGATGTCAAAGAACTTCTAATGCAAGGGGTGGGTGAGCTAAAAAGAGGTTAAAGAACTTCTAATGCAAGGGGTGGGGGAGCTAAAAAAAGGTCAAGGAACTCCTAATGCAAGGGGTGGGGGAGCTAAAAAAAAGGTCAAAGAACTTCTAATGCAAGGGGTGGGGGATAGATGTTGCCAGCGAGGCTTTGGGGAAGGCGCGGAGGCGTCTGTGTTCTTTCTGGTGCGTAAACTTAATTAAATACAAGTAAAAACAGGGCATTAAATACGTATTATAAATACTAAACTCTTTCTTATCTGGACAGCACAAATGAAATCTTACAAGTTCCAACATGTAACTAAGCGCTCCCGAAACACGAGTCCACCTTTTACTTCTGCTTGGAGGATATCCTCGCAAGTAAAAGGTAATCAATATGAATATGGAAAGAAGGATTTGCTTATACTTTTACCTTTTGCTTCAGAGAATTACCTTGTACTTCTACCTTATGCTTACAAGGATATCCTTCATTTTTATGAATACCTCCCAATACATTGTTTGGAGAAATAACGAAACTATTTAATTACAGTTTAGAACTGTTACCCCCTAACTGTTCGAACCCAGAAGGAGACGTTTCGGTATTGGAGAAATCCGACAAAATGGTTATCACCTGTTAAAGTGACTTTTCTTTCGTGATTTTTTCCCATGAGATAAATCAACTAACTTACCAACTAGATGCTTATGTACATTTTGACTTCGTCCTTTTGAGCAAATGGAGTATCTTATTTGCGCAATCATTTGTCTTGCACACTTGAGCAAAATTGTGTCGTAAAAAAATAAAGGTGAGATAAAAGAAATATTCAGGGTTAGCCAAATAATTTTGTTTACCAGCTTGAGAATCAGTTCGGCAGTTTTTTTTTATCTTAAATCGAAATGTAAAAAAGTTATCGAAAGAGCTTTGGACACTTAAGTAAATGCAAACAACTCTAAATTTCTAGAAAATACTTTCTAAAAAAAAAGAAAAAAGGTTCTCAAAAATTACCAACTCGTCTTCTATAAAATTTCTTCCCTTAACATGATCTTTTATAAATAGAAAGATTCTCTTCAAAACAGAAGTTATCATATTTACTGAAGAAAGGTACTTTCCAATATTTAAGAATTCATATGCAGTTTCAATAGGCATATTTTCACAGACTAAAAATTCCATAACCTATATGACAATGGAAAGTCTCAACGACCCAAGAAAAGGCTACGCCCTGAAAAAAAAAAATAGGATTAATCACCACACATACACAAGTGAATCCCTACTACAAGAAGCATGAATCCCTTCCACAGTCAAAAGAGAGAATAAGTACGCTGCGTTGCTTAATATATACTAAGCCAAAGAAATATTTCTTTTAAAAGACTATTTTATTCTTTATTAACTATCTATTCATAAAAGTCCACTATTGTTTTCATTCACAATCCATTATTCCATAAAACTGCCTGGGAAACAATATAAATCTGGGTCGATCACAGACGAGAGAGAGAGAGAGAGAGAGAGAGAGAGAGAGAGAGAGAGAGAGAGAGAGAGAGAGAGAGAGAGAGGAGAAATTGAATAATTCCAGTCATTAATTAATTCTAAGTCAAAGCCATATTATATCATCGAATTCATTCAAAATTATTTTGTGAAAAGATATAACAAATCTGACATTTGCGCTAGTATAATAAGCGACATTTTAGCGCCCAGCGACATTAGAACAATTTCCCCTATATAATAAATAGCAAGTATCCGGCTTTACATAAATATATATATATATATATATATATATATATATATATATATATATATATATATATATATATATATATATATATATAGTTACGCTCAGCAGCATTGCTAGACGTATAACTTCTCGGTCTCTCCCTGTCCTTCGGGTAGGAGGGGGGGGAGTAGTCATACCCTGGTGAGAAGTGGTAAGTGGTGGGGTGGGAAGGGTGGAATCTGCATGTGTGCATATCTATCTAAATATGTAGTCGTCATTTTTTAACGTATCGCGTACTCTATAAATAAAACATTTGCTATTACTTGGAAATAATCATAAAAATGTCAATATCTCAGTGTTTTTTTTACAAGAAAATTACCTCTGTCATGATGTAATGATCTCCCAGATCAGCGAGGTCAATTCTAATAACGCAATGAATCAACATTGACATTTCACAAAGACAGAATAATAATGTCGTTATTTCATGGACTTTTCATTAGAATCAGCGCTTCGACCATCCAATTGGTAAAGGTGTAGTAATTTTAGGCTAAAATAATGGACGAAAACCAGCATTTATGAAAATGTCAGTGAACCAATACTGCCATTTCATAATAATGTCAGTTGATGAATACTTCCATTTCATAATAAAGTAAGAGAAGCAATAATGTCATTTCATAATAATGTCGATGAATCAATACTGCCATGAATTAAAACTTTGATTTCATAATGAAGTAAGGGGAATCAAGAATGCACCTTCATATTAATAGCAGCGAATCAACATTGACATTTAAAATATAATAACGACTGTGAATTATCAATTTCAATTTATAATAACATCAACTAATCACCACTTGCATTTTACGAAGCCGTTCAACAAATAATGCTACTTGATAATAATGTCTTGTGCGTCGACACTGCCGTTAAATAATGTCAGTTAGTCAACACTACCCTTCTATAATAATATCAGAAATAATATAGCCATGCCAAAGTAAATACCACCTAATCATCACTTTCAATTTTCGATAAAATCATGAAGATCAACCAATACAAAGTAGGAGAGTGAATTCCACGCCAAAACATTCGAAGATTTATCACTGAATTCCAGAATACTGAAACATGACCCTCATCCTTCGTTGAAGATTAATCAAAAGGATCCTGTCTGTCATAGAAGAATTATAATCCTGGGAACAGGATATTCAAAAGGACAACCAATTTCAATTTATCGAAGTCTGGATTTCTTTTCATTTTCCCGAACACACTTAAGGAGGAATCCTGGTCTATGAGCAATCAGGGTCTCTGTACTTACATTGGCTCCGAATTCTTCTTCATTCCCGTCGTATGCTGCAGGACCTTCATTCTTTGTTTCCTTCTATATATCCAGTGATCTTTCTATTTGTTTATTTTCCTATCTGCATTGAAAAGAATGCGTAATACGAAGATAATATATCGCTTTCAGCAGGAAAAGAAAAATACATAACTTATGAAACCAGTAAATAGATATTAAAACAAATCAATGAATATGTCAGTATAAGAAGGAGGCCACAAAAAAATGTTTCGAGTTAGGGAAGATAATTACATATATTTCTTACTTTCCAGTGTATACACTGTCAGAGCGTGTCTTTAAAGAAAAACTACAGAATGGTCTCTGCCAAAAGAAAACTTTGACCGCTAAAATTTGGATAAACTCCGTGCAGCAATAATTTTCCCAACAACAAAAGCTTCATACACTTATACGTCGCCCTCATCAGCAATACATCTAACAGCCAAACACATCATGCCATTATGGTCTATCATAACGTACTCTACAGCTTCCTAGATAGCAAGACAATTCCTTTTCCAATATCTCTCTTCTTCCATTTATCCAATCCGAAAATTTCTTGATCTTCCTCTCCTGCCTCAACCCCTTCCAAATATTTTGGTCCAGCTTTCTGCCATAACAATCTTTCAGGCACTTCTAAGTATCTCAAATTTTCTCTCACCTTTACAGTGTTTATTGCCATATAATGTCTATAGTCTCTATTTAAACAGTTTATCTAAACAGCTTCATTATTTCCTTTCTATCTACAGTTAACATCCGCAATTACTTCCTTATTGGAGAGTTCGCTCAACTATCATTTCTTATATTCCTACTAATCTTTTGTACTGTGTAATCTCGGCCACCTTTCTTCTGTCACCAATTATGCGGCTAGTCTCTTCACCTTGTATCTTTCGTTATATTTATTCCTGAAATTGAAATTGACTACTGCCATTCTTCTTTCATACATGTCAACGTTAAAATGTATACATTATATATATATATATATATATATATATATATATATATATATATATATGTATATATATATACACACACAATAAGAGTAAATATTTTATTCATGTATTTCATTTGTGTATTTAAGAGATGTATAGCCAGCTCGCAAGGTGAGTTCCACTCTCGTAGGTTTAAGTAAATGTATGTAAATTACATAAGACTTTCGTCATTCATTTAGTTGTATTTTCATTCAATTAAGTAAGTGTAAATTTATGTTATTTTTAAGAATTAACTTTTTATTTCACATAGTTTTGTTATGAAGTCTTATGTAATCTTCTTTAGGTATGCTGTTTGACACACACGAGGTATGAGCACGAGGGATTACATCATTTTTATGTTTCCACATGGTTAGAAAGTGCATGAAAATTCTCAAATTAGATTTACTTTTTTTTTATTGTTACGAGAGGTAGGTGGGCAGAGTTAGAGCTGAGAGAGAGAGTTGCCTCGCAAGCATGGCTAGTACCCCTTATTCAAATTACTATGTTGGTAACCTTACGTCGCTAGAGACATGCCCCCCACACTACGAGAATGATCTACTAGAATTTTCTAAACGAATTAAGTCAATATATATAAACCTAATCAATGCATAAGCAGCAGAAGACCCAGCCTATCCCTTTGAACCACCTGCCCTCTCCCCTCTCAAGTGTGTGTCTTTTCAAAAGAAAAGTTATTTTTATCCAACATATATTGTGTATAGTGTTATTCAAACGTTGCTGAAATTAATAGATGTTGGTTCGGGCGTAGTGTGTCAATTTAACATAAATTTTTGTGGCTGGCCCTGTGAAATTTAGGTTAAACAGTGAAGTGCATTAAAATTTTTGCTTAACCATTCTGTAACCTTGTGTGAACCAAAAGACGTAAGTGTAACAGTTACATATATGTAAATTTCATTATTGTATGTTCCTTGAAGTGCTAAAGTATTAATTCTTTTCATTAAATATAAAAATTAAATATTTTTATAAATTAATTTCCAAGGAAACAAGTGATTGTCTAATTTTTTCAAAGTATCTTTCTTTTTTCTTAGTCTAAAGTTTAGTTCATATTTAATATTTCGAGTGATTTATTTTTTGGTGTAAATTCTTGTGAATTGCTGTTAACTTTTTATAAAATATATTTATTTTTGTAAAGTGTGTATCATTTCAATCACCAATATTTTTCTCAGTGCTCTGCTCATATTCCCTGACTAAGAACCAAAGTAATAGGTTGGTTTTTCAATAGTTCACATAAATAACTACCCAGTTTGGTTTTGAGTATAACGTAAGAGCCCTTTGGATATTCAGTGCTCACATATATTGCCGTCTGGGAGTTGTGTGATATTCTCAGAGCTCGGGTATTATTTTTCAAGTGTAACAGATTTATGAAATATAATCAGCCGAGTTTTGGAGCTCGGGAATTTACGTAATTCTCCAGCCGTAATAATATATATAAATATATATATATATATATATATATATATATATATATATATATATATATATATATATATATATATATATATAGGTAGGTAGTAGGTTGGCCAGGGCAACAGCCACCTGTTGAGATACTACCACTAGAGATTTATGGGGTCCTTTAACTGGCCACACAGTACTCCATTGGATCTTTCTCTCTGGTTACAATACACTTTCCTTTTGCCTACGCATACACCGAATAGTATGGCCTATTCTTTACAGATTCTTCTTAGCCTTATACACCTGCCAGCACTGAGATTACCAGACAATTCTTCTTCACCCAAGGAGTTAACTACTGCACTGTAATTGTTCAGTGACTACTTTCCTCTTCATAAGAGTAGAAAACACTCTTTAGCTATGGGAAGCAGCTTTTCTAGAAAAAAGACACTATAAAATCAAACCATTGTTCTTTAAGTCTTGGGTAGTGTCATAGCCTTTGTACCATGGTCTTCCACTGTCTTGGAATAGAGTTCTCTTGCTTGAGGGTACACTCGGCCACTCTATTCTATCTAATATTTCTTCCTCTTGTTTTGTTAAAATGTTTATAGTTTATATAGGAAATATTTATCTTAATGTTACAGTTCTTAAAATATATTCTACTTTTCCTTGTTTTCTTTACTCATTGGGCTATTTTCCCTGTTGGCGCCCGAGAGCTTATAGCATCCTGCTTTTCCAACTAGGGTTGTAGTTTAGCAAGTAATAATGATAATCATAATAATTATGATAATAATAATAATAATAATAAAATAATAATAATAATAATAATAATAATAGTATATATATATATATATATATATATATATATATATATATATATATATATTATATATATATATATATTCATGTATAAAAACGTGAACTATATAA
>NC_090726.1:67807046-67809546 GCF_036898095.1 Palaemon carinicauda | reverse complement strand
TTCACAAATTACTAAAAGTTACAAGAGAACTTTCGAGCGCTTGCTCAGTTCTTCTCATCATTCGGACTGAACCTTGTAAAGATGAATGACAAATCTCAATCTCAATTATACTGATCTTAGAGCTAAGCAGGCTAACATAATCTCTTTTTTTGTACACTACAAAAATTATAATTAAACAAATTATGGAAGCCATAACTAAGAGACACAGATATCTTTAAAGTAATTAGGACAGCCAATACATAACATATTTTTTATCGCCAACGTATTGATAAAGTTCTTCCAATTAATCGTTTATAATATCTAAAGCCTTTCATCAATTAATGCATTATCAAGGTTGGCATTAAAAGGACAGCTCCAGAATATTAAATTTCTTATTCTTGATCTAGATATTAATCTCTGTCACCGTCGTTCAATTTGTTCTATATGCATGATGCATAAGATTTTTCACAATTCTGACCATCCTTTGCACTTAGATCTTCCCAGACTGTACCATCCTGTGTGTTGTACTACGTAAGCAGTTAATTCTAAGTTTTGCCTTCTTCATCATAAGGCTCAATAATTCACAGTATTTTAGAAGTTTTACTCCTAATGTGATCAGAATGCAGAATTATTATTATAATCAAACAGTTGAATCGGTGGAACTTCATAAGTTCAAACTTGGGAAAGTTTTACAATTGAACAGGCTGACATAAGTCTCTTGATAATTTATATAAGACAGACCTATTTCCATGTTGTTACTTTTCTTGAAATACATTATATTAAATATTCATTACTTCTCATATAGTCTATCTATTTCCTTACTTCCTTTCCTCACTGGACTATTTTTCCCTCTTGGGAGCCCTTGGGCTTATAGCATCCTGCTTTTCCAACTAGGGTTGTGGCTTGACTAATAATAATAATAATAATAATAATAATAATAATAATAATAATAATAATACGTCTTCCAAAATAGAGTTGTTCTTTGATACTGTCAATGGGAATATAAACAATGCCCAAGAAGACACCGTTCCAAATGTCCAAATGCGATTCCAATCAGGGTTATCATCAAAAGCATCAGTCCAAACAACGTCATTCATATAACGTCATCGTGTGTGATAGCGTCACTGGATGTAATAACGCCCTTTCCAATGTCCTCCGTCAGTGGAGAATGCAAATGGCGACCAGTGAATATTCATTTCCATACAAATATTTATATGCGTCTAACAGGCCATTCGAAACGCAAACAATTAAAACCTCATTTACCAAAAAGGAAGTTAATGTCACCGAGATGAACGAATGCAATCATAAATGTCCCAACGAATAAACTTTTTTGTTCTTAATCGTGAATAAACGTTTAGCTTATGTGGTATCCAGCTAAAGACATTTTATACAAATAGATAGATATCGATATAAATATGAATAGATAGGCGATTAAAGACACATATAGACAAACAGATAAATGTATATTTGGTAGAGTAAAAAGCCTAATTAAAACGAAACATTTGGCTTTTAATGATATCTGAACGTTTCCCTTCGAGAAATTGAAATCGACTGGATGAGTGTTCGATTGAAAACTATCTGACCTTACAGCTACTTTGATTCAATAAAGAGAAAATAATATTGCCAGCTCCAAATAAGGATATATGTTTGCCTACCGAAAAAAAAACCTTGTAGGTGTACCTGCTGGAAGAGAGCGTAATCGAAGTCTTCACTACCGAAGTTCAAAGGCAAGTCTTATTTTCCATTCCCATTTCTGTAAAGAGAACTAATGACATTTCGAATGAGAAGCCCATAAGAAAACTGGTGGCAATCGTCCCTCCAATTTCGCCCAGCTAATGAAACTTCTTTGATTTTGAAGTTGTATATATGAAATGAATATTACAATTTAAAAAGTGAAATTTGTTTATTTAAGAACTGGGTAAGGTAATAGAAACCTATTATTTTTTCTCATTAAGGATACTTTAGCAAATTGAATTTTTTACTAAATGTGTAAATATTTTGTAAAATGTGCCTATTTGAGTAAAAACCATCAATTTAAATGCATACATAAAGACTATACGAGCTCTTTCGGTGTCAACTAATATTTCATTATCTACTTGTATTTTCAGATTACAATTTTCCTTCATCTTGAAGCTAAAATTTTCTCAATTAACTATCCCTCCTAACTGAAATTCCAGTCCCACCTTCCCATTTATTCAAAAGTCCTTACATGAGGCCATTTTTCTACCGGTTCCAAATCTTGTTGACAGAACTGTGCACGAAGATTACCAATATTTGCGGCAAGCTTGGGCTCCAAACTATCAATCTTGGTGGATAAATTGAGCCTAAAACCCAGGAATGAGGTTAACACTATTAACGGGAATAATGTAGAAGCAACATTGCTGTCATACATTAGCCCTAACTACAGAGAAAACAGTAAAAAGAATTAGCTAATATTACTGGTAAAATGCAGGCTTTAATAGTCCTGTTTGTGATAAAACTGACTTCCAAATAGTCAACATGGGTGTTAAGCATATACATC
>NC_090726.1:67797046-67802046 GCF_036898095.1 Palaemon carinicauda | reverse complement strand
ATTCAAAAATCCTTGATTACAGATCACGCTTACTTATTTATTAAACGCTACTACATTTCAGTACCTCCATAACTTATTCAAATATTATTGGTGACATTTATCTTTAAAAGGGATAGGAAGTAATAAATGGTGGAGACGTACAATACGAACAAATTTGTGTGTTTGGTAAATAGGAGACTGGCCAATAGAAATGGAGACAAGGTTTCAAAGGTACGAAACTAAGAGGATCAGGGTGCTACCGTAAGTCGAGTCCCAGTCGCTTTGCTACACCTTTAAAACGTTTGATGTAAGTTGGATTCGCCATATGAGAAAAATAAGAGATAGATTTTAACATTTTTGAAACTATAAGAATGTTTACTACCCGGATATTAGGTTAACAAAGTTAGGCAAGCCTCTTGAATAGTTTGAGAGAGAGAGAGAGAGAGAGAGAGAGAGAGAGAGAGAGAGAGAGAGAGAGAGAGAGAGAGAGAGAGAGAGAGAGAATGTCTTTTGAATGGTTTCATCCCCGTACAATAATGATTACCATGTCGGGGCCCTTCCGTTTTTTATAGTATACAAGTGCTATGAATGACACAGTAACTAGTCAGTTTTTTCTTCTTCTCTTTACCGAAGGGCAAAGAGAGAGAGAGAGAGAGAGAGAGAGGAGAGAGAGAGAGAGAGAGAGAGAGAGAGAGAGAGAGAGAGAGAGAGATTGTAACTCAATCTTCCAGAAGTTATTCGGGCTCATCTGGGAACGGAACAGATCACAGGAACAAGAGTCTCCCGAGATAAGGAATGAGGAAAGGGAAAGAAGCCAAGTCCGTCAAATCCACTTGGAGGTCAGATGTCACAAGACACGCGAGTAGAATGACCCCTACTGCAGCTTAGGAGAAAGGGATGGGAATACTTGATGGGAAGACGCTATAATAAGTCCTGGATTATGGTACGCTGCAGCAACCCTACATTTTAGGTCCATCTAAAACTTTAATGAGTCATTCCAGGCATCTCTAAACCCGGACAACCATCAGTGAGTGCAGCATGGAAGTATCCAAAGAGTTTTCATTTATATACTCACACAAACCACAAGTACCTGGGTGTTTTCAATCAAGCTGGCCTCAAATTGTTAGAATTTACGTTTAATACCTAGCAATTTTATTATGCAAATTGAAATAGTTCCAAAATATCTGGTGCTAGTTATAACACTCCCAAAGGTAATAATAATAATAATAATAATAATAATAATAATAATAATAATAATAATAATAATAATAATCGATGTTTCTTGCACAAAATAATTACATACAAGAGATTTACAAAAAATAAAAAATTTATATACATGTAGAGTATATAAACGTACAATACACACACACATATACACACACACACATATATATATATATATTTATATATGTATATATATATATATATATATATATATATATATATATATATATATATACATACATACTGTATATATATATACCTGTATAAGATTATAAACGTAAAGCAGAATGAAAATTTATATTCATAAAATAAAGTTGAATGGTATTTGAAATAATGGTATACATATTGAAAATTGTAAATACTAAGCAAAGATTCACTGAAAATAAATTGAGTTTTACAGAGTATCATAAACAATTAACATAGCTATGTATTTTATGGTTAGGTCGGCAAGTATAATAATTTACAAACAGTGCTTTAGAACACATATAACCGTATTCATTATAACAATTCTAAAATATATCAGAATGTTAGGTAAAAATGTAAGTCTATATATATATATATATATATATATATATATATATATATATATATATATATATATATATATATATACATATAGATATATATATATATATATATATATATATATATATATATATACATATAGATATACATATATACATATATACATATATATATATATATATATATATATATATATATATATATATATATATATATATATATATATAGATAGATAGATAGATATATATACATTACATGAACATATATCACAAGCACACGTGATTTCAATCAATGTAAATATCACCCACGAACGGCATTTAATACCGAATTCTATCTGGGAATATATATCCACTTGGAATTCATTTTATGGTAACAGCTTCTGGCCGAGTGGAGATTCGAACCCCCACCTGTGCGGTTTGAAACTATGCCTACAGTGACTACCGAGTAAGCTATCAAGAGAGAATAAAAGTTTATGACAAATCTCCGTACATATTCCTATCGAATTTAGGAATCTGTTCATAGACTTGAAATAAACCTATCTCGACCATGATAGCTGAATCGTGAGTTTGTAACACGTGGTTATTTTAAATGAACATATATCACAAGCACACGTGATTACATATATATATATATATATATATATATATATATATATATATATATATATATATATATATGTCCTGAATAGCTATGGCACTAGTTCTAAACATTATATCACATTCGTTGCAGAATCCCTAAAGTATTAACTATTTTTTACAATATAGAAGACGCAGGCGTTTTAGATAACCCCTTGCTCAAAACTTCATTTCTTTCCAATGATCATATTATAGAACAAATTCTCTTCACTTTCTGGAATTATTTGGAGGTTATTCAATTAATGTATAATAAAAAAAAATACTTAATTAATAGATAAAAAGCTACATCTAAGTCAGGGTTTAAAAATAATGGAACCAGAAAATAGAATGAGAGTTCAGATCAGAGGAAAGGAAAAGATGAAGTGAGGGTCGAGAAAGGTTGAGGCCTATTTGTTTTCACTGTTCCTAATACAGTATAAGACTTAATTCATCAATTTCCTTTTAATTTTTGGCGAACCAAAAGGAATAACTTGTTTTTATGACTTATTTCAAAGATAAAAATTAGATTTCAGTTTTAGCCCAGGTAAGCAAATACACATAACATAAGATTTTCTTTCTGCACACAATCAACAACTTTCATCACTAGAGATTACATAGGCAATGCATAAAATTGAAATGGCGTTATATAAGTAACTACTTAAATATAGCGCACAACAACAAAGTCAATGGTTCTTTCCCACACTTTTCTACTTCTGTACATTTCCTTTTCCCCTTTTTTTTCCTTGATTTATTTTCTCCGCTTTTTTTCAGCTGAGAAACTCGCAAGCCGCCCCATGCACCAAAATAATTAAATGATTGAACAAATAAGTGATCAAAAGGTGGAAACAACTAAAATAAATAAGCCAATACCGAACGTGCCGATGCTCTGATCTAGGTAGATACCGTAAAGAGAAAAAAAAAAATGAATAAAATAAAATTTTTGCTTTATGATATTTTGATATCTTGAGAGAGAGAGAGAGAGAGAGAGAGAGAGAGAGAGAGAGAGAGAGAGAGAGAGAGAGAGAGAGAGAGAGAGAGAGAGAGAGAGAGAGAGTCCAATTCACCTGAATACGTTTTCATATGCAAGCTCAATTTGCGCCTAGAAAAATAAAATAAAATATATACGCACACTTTTTGTATTTTGTCTTCCAGAAAAAAAGGAGTCCATTCCACCGGAAAAGGCTTCATATACACTCGGAAATGGCACCTGGGGGAACGAAAGGAATTGCAAATATTCTGTATCTCTTACATTCTGGCTTCCGAGAGAGAGAGAGAGAGAGAGAGAGAGAGAGAGAGAGAGAGAGAGAGAGAGAGAGAGAGTGAGAGAGAGAGAGAGAGAGAATTTCCCCATTTCAATAATGTCAACGCTTTCGACGGCGCAGTGGCAACCAAGTTAAACACAAATAATTTATTTTCAGTCGAGCTCTCGATATTTAATAATGATTTCAAAGCGGAGTTAAGAGAAATGAGATGGTAATGGAAGTGAGAAATGAAATGGGAATGACAAAAGAAAAAAAAATGGAAACTTTAAAAAGCTCCAAACGACAGTTTCGATATCAATTACCCAAAGCAACAATGACCTCTCCTCTTTTTACATCTGCCTTATTTTCATCAGAAAACGAACGTTCCTCTTCTTAATAACCTTTTCTTAGTATCAACAACTTTTATGTTTATGAACATTCTTTTTATATCCAATTCAGCGTTCATAAATCATACAGCTTGCATTTCAAGCTCTCTCTCTCTCTCTCTCTCTCTCTCTCTCTCTCTCTCTCTCTCTCTCTCTCTCTCTCTCTCTCTTTAAGACCTCAATCTCATTATGCAATAATACATCCGAGCAAAAATAAAATCTATTTGAATTTCACTAATATAATTCTAGGCTCAAAATATTTTTTTCACGGACGTCAAAATCCTATTTTTCTTTATACCCCCCAAACCTAGGTCGTGTTCCAGAATCTTCAACATCATGAAACAATATTCTCTTTATAAGCCAAATACTTTCGTAGTCAATATAATTCCTGTATGCGATTGCACAGTTACAGAAGCCTCTTTTAAGATAGTGATGCATAAAAATGGAAAACATTACAAAAGCATTTCAGAATGTTCCATTATTAGAAACGATACTGATATGAGCTCTTTTCCAGGAAAATGCTCGAAAATCTTACAGAGGAAATAAAAAGTGACGCGGACGAGAAACGCAGACTTTAGAGTAGAGAACTCTGAAACGACAAGAGGAACCATTTTAATCAAGAGGGGTAAAAAGACAGTTCAAAGGAAGAATAGAATTGTAACCGAATAGATAAAAGGATAATAAAAGGACACACCAATTGTATAAAAAAAAACTCGGTCGAAAAGATTTATAAATAAAAGGACATTTTACTCATACGTGAAAAAGAAAAGTCAGGCGATATTGAAGAAAAAGAAAAAAAATGTTCTTGAATGGGCGAAATTTAGAGACATCATCCGGAGAAAAACAAACATTAATGATGTGTAGATATAACGAAATATATCTTACTTAATGTACAAAATACCAATGTAACATGCAACTATACCGAAAAAGACACGATTATTCATAGTAGATAAGTGACCATGAAAATCAAAATCGTTTAATTAATGATGAATTTACGTAATAGGTCTGCCCGACTTTAATAAGTTTAAAGG
>NC_090726.1:67779546-67792046 GCF_036898095.1 Palaemon carinicauda | reverse complement strand
CAACCCTATAACAATACACGCTAATCTCGTCCGATTCTTCAGTCAACATATTGCAATCGGATAGACTACCCTCGTAAACTCTACCGATGTTACAGAAAAGAATGATTCCAAAACCTAACTTTGTAGCGGACAGTAAACGATACAGTTACTGAGTTTGAGATAATTCTTTAGGATTTGCATCATTATGAATTACTACACTGACCTCGTTTCTCGCTAATTGTTTAACGTCAGATATCACAAATAACATCTAAATGTAACGTCAATGGCATAAATATCCACTCAATGGGAAATAATATTATTGCCCCTAATCACTCTCCGAGAAAAGGGATTGGATAGAAAATCAAATTGAATGAATTTTTCCATTAGAAGTAGAAGTCGGTTGATGATTGAAAGGTTGATAAACTGAAGTACCATTGCGGACTGCATCCTTTGTTCTTATATCACAACTAATGAAAGGATTCTGAAAAGTGGAGGGGGAAGAGATACTCATATTATACTGTAATTACTAGAATATTAGTTTTTGAGCCACAAGAAATTAAATAACATTGTTCTTGATGGTTATTATTTCTAATTGGAAAATAAATATCTACTACAAGCGAACCTTTACGCTTTGAACCCAACCAATCAAAATAAAATGGATGCTGAATATGATAAAAGTACTAAAATTAAAGCTGCCTTTACCAAAATATACACACCTCACAGATCGCAACATAAAACTTACGACCATAGTTCGGAAAAAAATACAAATGCTTTGCAAATAGGTTATAAAAAGCAGGTGGATTTTATATTAGTCCCAATTAGAGTCCGATGATGTAAAACAAACACCACGGGATAAAAAAGGGGGCTAATCTTTGAAGCCCATGGTAATTAACAAAGCTAAATCGTACTTTTGTACAAATACATGAAGGTCATTACCAAATTGTTGATTCTCCCCTATTGTTCTTGAACAAATTTCATCACGGCATCCACATCATTCGGGCTAATAAGGAGAAAAAAGACGTCAATTGCGAAAGAGAGAGATTAAACAAAAAATTCGAACTTCGGTCTGGCTATATCTTTCGGCGTTATCATTTTCATTTCCTTCACGTACATTATTCAAAGTTAATTTTTTGGCGTTTTGACAGGATATTCACAGCTATCATAAAGAATTTCCCGACAAAAATTATATTTATATACACACACACATCTATATATATGTGTGAGTGTGTGTGTGTGTATATATATATATATATATATATATATATATATATATATATATATATATATATATTCGTCATCAGCCATTACTAGTCCACTGCAGAACAAATGTCTTATAATCTTGTTTTGCCAGTTTAAACCCTCAAATTGGTTCGTCAATCCACCATCTTCTCCTCCTTCCCCTGCTTCTTTTGCAATCTTTACGGACCCATTCTCTTATTCTGAATGTCCATCTATTATCTGTCAATCTCATATTATGTCCTGCCCGGGTCATTTTAGTATTCTTACATGTTACAATATCCTCTGCTATAGATTACTCTTGTATCCATGTTACTCTCATTCCCATTTCTTAGTGTTAATCCCATCATAATTCTTTCCATAGCTCTTTGAGTTGTAACTAGCCTATAACTATGGCTTCAGTATGACTAAAGTTCCTGATACATACGTTAATACTGTTAGGAACATATGATTAAATACTTTTCTTTTTAGAAAAAGTGGCATTTTAAGTTTCATAATCTCATTTTGTTTACCAAAAGCTCCCCCTCCTGTGTTTAGCCTTCTTTAAATTTTGTTCTCACGGCGTAGGGAAAGACTATATATATATATATATATATATATATATATATATATATATATATATATATATATATATATGTATATATATATATATATATATATATATATATGCACACCTACATACATTATATATATATATATATATATATACATATATATATATATATATATATATATATATATATATATGTATATATACATATATATATATATATATATATATACACACACACACATATATATATATATATATATATATATATATATATATATATATATATATCAACCATAACGGCATTTAATATCAATTATGATAACAGCTTGTGGCTGGGCAAAAATTCGAACCTATACCTATTAGCCGAAACCAGGCCTGCACGGACTCTAACCATCCATGCTATCAAGAGGGATATAAGTTTATTACTAGTCCACCCTACTTATTCCTGTCGAATTCAGGAGTCTGTTCTTAGATTGCTGATTAGTGAGTTTGCAACGCGTGGTTATTTATGAGGAATAAGTATCACTAACACTCGTTATTTCAATCAATATAAAAATCAACCACAATGGCATCTAATATCGAAGTCTACCTTTGGGAATTTATATCCACTGGAAATTCAACCATGATAAATGCTTCTGGCTGGGCAAAGATTCGAACCAATGCTCATCACGTGTCAGATTTCGTGATTACTACACACACACACATACATACATACGTACATACATACATACATACATACACACACACAATATATATATATATATATATATATATATATATATATATATATATATATATATATTCTTCTCTTCTTCTTCCCAGCTGGTTCCCATTTTTATATGGGGTCGCCATTGCGGATGAGCTGTTTCCATCTTTTTCTATATTGTGCTTCTACCTCATCAATTCCCTTCTCCTGTAAGTCTCCTCTCCCATAGTCCCTCCATCTCTTTCTTGGTCTCCCTCTTCTTCTTCTTCTTCCTTGAACCACCATCTCCATAGTATGTCTCCAAACGTGGTCCACATCTCTCCTCATCAGGTGTCCATACCATCAATCAATATTGTTGCGTCTATAAATAAAATAAATTCTTACGGATCAACACAACTCAATTTAAGTTAGGTTTTATGAAAAGACGAAAACTACATCTATGGTAATCTATTTAATATTTGGTGTCAACACCAGTTCCAAACCTCTTTTTTTTACGTGAGTCGACGTCAGAGCTACAGTCATTGAACGATTGTATTACTACTTCAATATAAAGGGCATGGTTAATAAAAAAAAAAAAAAAAAAAATCCAAATGTAATGTACATTTTTTTATATAAAAACTTTACCATTATTTTAAAAATAAAATTTCAAGAATAATTTTGAATTACATTAATGGTTTTTCAGACAGGATCTCATGACGAATCCCATCAGCTTTCTCGTGCTTTTCAATAAAGTTCCCAGTTCCATCCCTACAAGGGATTTAACGCCGTTTCTTTAGGTTTGTTGTCGCTTGTCTAACAGCCTAAACCGTAAGGTTAATTCAGCCCCTCAAAAAAATCTACACTTAACTACTGTATGTTGGCCCTTTACAGCAGCGCTGTGCCTCATAAGCTTACTACCCCGGCAATCGCACTACCATGGAGTAGCCTCTGTGCTCCCGTCCATGGTGTTTCACTTCTTCCGCAATTATATTACGGGAGAATATATATGCTAAAATTGTAATGTAGTGTGAATGAATAAGACAATAAACGTAATGATCATTACATTTGGGAAATTAGTTAAGTCAAATAAAAGGATGGAGTCACGGTATCTATGGGTGGTTCAATCATGTGGGAAGAATGGATAGCGAAAGCTTACTCTATAAAATTCAGGAGTGTTTAGAAGTAGCAGGAGCAGGAAACCTAGAAATGGAAGGAATGATAGAGTGAAAAGCAGGTTAGAAAGGAAGGCCCTAATTGGTCCTCAACTTGAGAGTGCACCAAAGATAGAGGCACATAAAGCAGTGTTGTAATCAGATTTGACAAGATGCTGAAAAGCTATTACTATGTGTATGAAGCAGAGGTTTTTTAAATGTTAGAGCACTCTTATATGTAAGTATGTGTGTATATATATATATATATATATATATATATATATATATATATATATATGTAGGTAGCAGGTTGGCCAGGGCACCAGCCACCCGTTGAGATACTACCGCTAGAGAGTTATTGGGTCCTTTGACTGGCCAGTCAGTAATACATTTGATCCTGCTCTAGTTACCGATCATTTCCCTCTTCCTACACATACACTGAATAGTGTAGCCTATTCTCTACATATTCTCCTCTGTCCTCATACACTTGACAACACTGAGATTACCACATAATTCTTCTTCGCTCAAGGGTTAACTACTGCGCTGTAATTGTTCAGTGGTTACTTTCTCGTTGGTAAGGGTATGAAGAGACTTTTTAGCTATGGTAAGCAGCTCCTCTGGGAGAAGTATATTCTAAAATCAAACCATTGTTCTCTATTCTTGGGTAGTGCAGTGCCACAGTCTCTGTACCATGGTCTTACACTGTCTTGGGGTAGAGTTCTCTTTCTTGAGAATACACTTGGGCACACTTTTCTATCTTACTTCTTCCCCTCTTGTTCCTTTTACAGTTTTCATTGTTTATATATGAAAGATTTATTATAATGTTGATACTATTCTTGAAATATTTTATTCTAGTTGTTAATTACTTCTCTTGTAGTTTATTTATTTCCTCTTCTCACTGGGCTATTTTCCCTTGGGCTTTATCCTGCTTTTACAACTAGAGTTGTAGCGAGCAATTAGCAATAATAACAGTAAATATAATAATAATAATAATAAGAAGAAGAAGAAGAAGAAGAAGAAGAAGAAGAAGAAGAAGAAGGAAAATAATATACATACATATAGTGTGTGACAGAGAGAAAGAAGGAGAGGCTTAGCGTAAAATATATCTTCGTTCCTTGATGAAACTTTTGCGTTGCTATCTTGCTATTAAGATATAACCTAAAGAGCCTTATCGTTATCAAATTACATGTGAACCAGGAGAAACCATCTCCTGGAATGTAAAAGATATCGTATACACGAGCCTGTGTAAAAGACTAACTAAAGAGTTAATAAAGTGACATCCAATGTTAGTCAAAAGACAAGCTTCCTCAGAGTTAGGTATTAATGTCATCTACGAAATGAGGAGCCATTTCGGATAGGAACTGACATCAAGATGTTCTAACTCTTTCAAACACATACGAAGGACGGATTGATTACGTAATTTACATAGTACTAATTTGTGTTTCCAATGATTAGACCAAGAGCTCCGAATTGATTAAAGTTCAACATAGGTATCATGACAGATTCTTTTACTCTGTTAATTAGAACTTTCAAGTTTCTATGGATAGGGATACCCAGGCCGGATCACACTGAATCCATTAGGCTAATGAAGAAAATTTCATCTTGTAAATTACTTATTTTGGCTTTCAGCATATCACATCTCAATATGATTTACCTCTGAAATAATTAAAAACTGTGATGTTTCACTCGTAAAAAGCACATTTCCCTTTAGAAGTGGGCAAAAGGTGCAAAGATAATGAAAAAATAATCAATTCATGCTCACATACAGAGACAATATACACAGCATTCAGCACAAATATACACTTTTCAATAAAATTGAATATTTAATCACTATATTAATGGAAAAATATCTTAAAATAAAATAAAGCAATCATAATACTTGGGCTAAAAAGATAATGGTAGCAACGTAATCAGTACATATGACTAAAATGGTATTCAAAAGCAGTCAACCAGAAACAAAGGTAACCTATAAATGACAGAAGTACGCGAATGAGGAGACAGAATAAGTTAAATAATAAAAAAAAGTATTAATAATAATTGTAATTGTATCAATATACAAGTTTGCGAAACTATGGCGAAAATAACAGCCAAGTTAGAAACAAATTATTGTACATGAGAGCCCAAGCCCCTCTACATCCAGTTACGACCTGGGAGGGTCAGGCAATGCTCCCGAGGACTCAAAAATTAGACTTATAGGCTACCCTATCCATGCTTACAGGATGGTGAGTTTGCATACACTACTAGAAACTATCGAGCTTCAGAAGGTCTCGAACTCCCATACAACAGAATCAAAGACAGGAACGTTTTTAATAATCTGCCCCATTTTTACTGTAGTGAGACTTTCTCACGGGATACCACCTTGCTTCCACAGCAGAAACCCTTTCCCCCTAAATTATTGATGTATGTTTTGTACGTCCGTTCAAAACTTGTCACCAAAATTACCACAGAGTAGTTTTTAAGTATACTGTATCTGATCTGCCCAAATTCAGGAGATAGGTAAACTTTCCATAATTTTCCTCCGCATGCAAGCACAGAATATATAATAATTGTGATTTTTTTTTGCGATTTGACCTTGACAAGACTAACTTACTCAACTTATGACTTCTAATTTACTATGGTAATGTAGCGTTATAAAATGTATGCCCTATTTAGGGGATATTACCGCTAGAAATTAATCGACATGAAATGGAAATCTTTTAGATTTAGGCTACTGGGCTGTAATCACTATAGGAATTTGTGATATAATTGATGAACATAGAAAGGGTATAAACACCACAAAAAGATGTGTGAATACTTGGCAATCGTTGCTCGAATCAGAGAACTACCGTTATACTATATCCTTATCATGAGAAGTGTACTTTACAAATGCAGAGTTTGCATGTACTATTTTAACAAAACTCTTCCTAAAGTTCATTATTGATGAAAGATTTATTATCAAAATGTCAGTCAAATTTCATAGATTTCCTTCTCACATAAAAACACAGGATAATAATGCAAACTACATCCACTTTCATTGGTAGAAGGTAATCAAGGATAATGTTTTCTCCACTCCAATCAAAATTTATTCTTTTTCTTCCGACGTGGTTCTTTTATTACTTTAACCTTGCCTATATTTAAGAGAGATTCTCTCTCTCTCTCTCTCTCTCTCTCTCTCTCTCTCTCTCTCTCTCTCTCTCTCTCTCTCTCTCTCTCCTATGAAAGAGAAAACAGCCAGGAGCTTCCTTCAAGACGAAGTTCAAACCATTTCCCCATCTTTGGCTCGGTGCCACACTTACATATCGATCTTTCGAAAAGGTTTTGGATGATGTAACACAATGTAACATCCTATGGCCTTAAAATAAGATCCTTGTACTCTCTGGAAACTTATGGTACTCCATTTTTGCATCTTTTTAGGATATTTTCTCCCCCAAGTTGATTTGGATGAAGACGTCTGACCACTCGAGGATTTTAGGTGAGAAAGAGGTCACTCTTCTTTATGACGTCATTACATAACTAGTCTTAAACATCTATAACGTATTTCATCATAAAAAAAAAGAAATCTGGGTTTTTACCGGGAATAAGAAAAGATACAAATCATTCAACAGGACTATTACTCCTTTTAAAAATCAGTTACCATACTGAGCGTTAATGATTTTTAGAGGAAAAGAAAAATATATGATTGAAATAGAAGTTCTTTATCTAGACACAATTTTGACCTGATGCTCATTATGAAAATCAAAATATGACACAGAATAGAATGTCGTTATTAATAAAACTCTTCCTAAAGGTAGAAATAGAAAAATATATCTCGGATGAGATAAATTGGAACACACACCGCTCAAGACCGGCTGATATTGATACTTGATAAATAGATTTTTTCGATTTAAACGAGATGGAGAAATTGTTCAACAAGAAACCAATATATATGATATTTCTTTGCCAAAATTCCTTCTCCGCTCCTACGGTCATCCGATCACTGCCTCATCTGGCACCTCAACATTGCCGACCTCCACCCATCCCCCTACCACCACCAATTCCTTGGTGCAACGCCATCTATGGCACTTCTGCATCCCTAAGAAGGCTGACATATGAACCCTCCTCCTTGATTTTCCGAGAGGGAATAGTTTCTTGGACACCTGAAACCCTGACGTCACTGTGCCTTATCACATATATTGGAGCATATGTCCACTCTTCTCCAAATAACCTTGGGAAAGACAAGACCAGGTCTTCGGCCATTCGGGCTAGAGGATCCATGCTTACCGCAAATTCACTATGAATTCCTGTAAAGCTGAAGTTTAAAGAAGCATGTTTTCAACATCTAGAGGGAAATTATATCCTTGTCTAATCCAATAAAGAAAAATTCTGGTTTATTACTAATCATGTGTTAAACAGCTCCTCCCATTTCCAATTTCATCTTCACTCTAATCGTGATGGATCTATAAAAATAATTTTTCATCATTTTTTAGCAGTAACTTTTTTCCCAGCAGTGTTACTGAAACTGGCCAAATTCCTATATCAGATGCAACCCTTAAGTATTTTGCAAGCATATATATACATACATATAATTACATATTTATGCATATATGCCTATACATATAGGGTTGTAGTAGCCAATTGGAAAAGTCCCTACTTCGCGACCTGTTGGACTGGAGTTCAAGACCTTAATTTCGATTGTTCTTAGTAGAGTTTGTAACCTCCACACACACACACACACACACACACATATATATATATATATATATATATATATATATATATATATGTATATAAATATCTATATATATATATATATAATATATTTATGTGCGTTTATGTGTATACAGTTAATTACCTGTACAGTGGGAGACCAGTGCGTTCACATGGGAATGAAACGTATTTGAGCTTCTTTCTTATGAAACATATTGTGTATTTTGACTTCAAAATTAATTTAGACACCTGTTTGTTAGTTGAAGGTGATAGATATCAACGAAATCATAAGATGAGTCTATTAAATTCCTTATCCCTGATCTGGTCCTTGGCCCTCCTTGGTACTAGCTTGGGTGGAGAGGGCACTTGGGCGCTGATTATATGTATATATGGCAAGTCACTAGGGCATTGTCCTACTTGATAGGGCAATGTCACTGTCCCTTGCCTCTGCCATTCATGAGTGGCCTTTAAACAGTCTATCCATCTCTATTGTAAGGCCCAAGACTATATGGTATTCTAATAGTTTTAGAATGATCTTCCTAATCTGGCGGTTGAATCATTGAACTTGAGAAATTCAAACATGTTGCAAATGATTTTTTTTTTCTTGAGCAGGTTGACATATGAATTGCCTCATAGTTTATATATGACTTATCTATTTAACGTTGTTACTGATAATAAAATATCGTATTTTTTTACCAATTCCCATATATATTTATTATGTTCCAGTTCAAGCTCATAGGCTTTCCCAACTAGGTTGGTAATTTGGTTTGTACTAGTAGTAATAATAATAATAATAATAATAATAATAATAATAATAATAATAATAATAATATTATTTTATCATCATTATTATTATTATTATTATTATTATTATTATTATTATTATTATTATTATTATTATTATTATTATTATTATTATTGACTCATCAAACCAAAACCTTGACTGAAAATTCAGAATAAATCCAATGACCGCAAGAGTGAAAGCCACCGAAGTGCGGATAGGAAATAAGAGAACGAATTAACAGTAAAGGAGAAATGAAAAAAAATATAAAATATATTAAGATGAGTAACAACCTTAATATAAGAAAAATCAAATATATTAATATAGGTAACAACACTATCGATAAGAAATGAATTAACAGTAAATGAGAAAAAAATATAAAGTATATTAAGATGAATGTCCAACATGTTTGAGCGTCTTAGGTTCCACATATTCAACTACCAGATTATGGAGATCAATTCTTAATCTGGATAAAGCTGGATTAAAACTCCTAGAATACTGCTGAGTATGGGGCCTTGTAATGGAGAAGGCAATACTGTTAGAATCAACTAAATTTACATACCTAGTAGCCTAATGCGTACTACATGGCACACACAACATTCAGAATAATTTAACAAAGTTACTATCAATGTGTAAATACCTTTAAAGATGGATTCATTAGAAGTATGATGACTGAAATCATTATAAACTTAAAGGAATACTTCGTTTATTCCATTTCCCCCAAAGAATCATCAAAACAAACAATTCAATCCCGATATTTTTTTTTCTTCAAGAAAAAAAGAAAAAAGACAACTTTGAGATTCTGAACGAACGCCCATATTAAAAACAACTAATATTTTTTTGAAGTAAGAAGCACGAAATGAAACAAAAGTTTAATAATGAACCAAAGGCAACAAAAGTATCTCGGTGAGGAGACAATTGCTAAGACTCCATTTCCTGTCGACAGATGACACTACTAGAGATAAGAACTTAACATAAACACTTTCATAACGTGAGTTGCTTATGCGAGATATTTTGCTTAATTCCTTCTTCTTTTTCTCTTGAGAAAACTTTTCAGATAATTAAGTACCAGAAGAAATCAATATTAAAATCTATATAAAAATTTGATCACAGTAGTAGCACAGGAGGGATAAGTTCACCACATTAAATAAAACAGCTTTTAATTAAACATTTCCAATTTATCGCTAACTTCCTTTGGGTGAATATGACATATAGAAAGTGATAACGCCTTTCACTCTCACATGCTTCAAGCTTTCGCCACATATCATCTCTGCTTTTCCCCCTTGTAATAAGAAAAAGTTTAAATACATAATTCATACGCTCACACATATATATTTACATATACTGTATATAAATAATATTTACAATATCTAATACACACACATAAACACACACACACGCATATATATATATATATATATACATATATATATATATATATATATATATATATATATATATATAACACATACAAACATAGATATTTATACAAAATTATGTCTATATGCGTTATATATATATATATATATATATATATATATATATATATATACATATATATGTGTGTGTGTGTGTGTATACAATACAAATCTAATATATGTACACGCATTCATATTTATAATTACATGCTTAAAATAGAATTTTAGACACATACATAGAATTTTGCAGGCTATCGTATATTATTGTATTGCCTGTTTTTTCAATGCTGAGGTTAAAAACGAATATTTTTTCTACAATATATTAATAAACAATCATATAGTCCACGTGAAAACATTCAACAACTTTAAAAGAAAGAAAAAACTTACGACGATGCATTGTGATCTAAAACTATGAAAATACAATTTGGCTTAAAGCAACAAGAACGCTTACAAATATTTATTTGCTTTTCTATGTAGTTAACCAAATACGCTTCAGTCATGTGTTGTCATTAAGCACCTTGAATTTCTTACACTTAATCATTTGATATGTTTATTTAGTCATCTGTTTACATTATTTCCTCTAATCTGTTTCATCATATTTTAGTTGGCAGGTGTTTCTAACAATGCTTCGCTATCTCATCCCGTCGCTTGATAAGAGAGAGAGAGAGAGAGAGAGAGAGATAGAGAGATAGAGAGAGAGAGAGAGAGAGAGAGAGAGAGAGAGAGAGAATTCCATTCGTCAATAAATCAAATTAATGAGCTTTATGGTAACAATAGACCTTTTTTCTTGCATGGAAATCCTTTAAGAAAAAGTCAGTTCCTTTGGAAAGTAACCAGAACATGAAACAATATAACAAAAAGCTTTCCACTCCAAGACGAGTGAATGGAGAAAAGTCTACTGTATGGCTCTATGCCTATATCGCAGTATTGGGCAACAAGCAACACAGGGCCTATTGTTCGGCAGAGTTGACGGTCTTGCTCCCGACGAATTTCCATAAGGATGATTCATCTTTCTTCCTTCCCTACGAAAGAGATCTACAGATTAAAGCCGCAGCCAGGCGACTGCTCGTCCTTCACCGAAAGCAGAATGTTCTGCCTACGCAGGTTTGCCTTTGCTTGAAAATTTGAGATCTGGTTTCCTATCTACTACATATCAATAAATCTTGATGAGATATTTACAATCCCAACAATAAATACTTGTTTGCTTCTAGGTTTTCTATTACAAATATATATATATATATATATATATATATATATATATATATATATATATATATATATATATATATATATATATATATATGTACACATTTCACCGCATACCTTTTCAACTCGAAGGGATTAGTGCCAGAAGTGTTTTCAGCCTTCTGGTATCATTGTTAAGTCTCTAGAGGTGAACATGATAACCTTCTACCATTATTTTCCAATCCTGCGTAGTATGTTGACTAGGGCACCAGCTACCCGTTGAGATAATACAGCTAGAGTTATGGGGTTCTTTATCTGGCCAGTCAGTACTACATTGGATCTTGCTCTTTGGTTACGGTTTATTTTTTCATTTGCCTACACATACATAGAATAGCCTGGCCTATTCTTAACATATTCTCCTCTGTCCACATTCACCTGACAGCCCTGAGATTACATAACAATTCCTCTTCTCTCAAAAGGTTAACTACTACACTGTAATTGTTCAGTGGCTACTTTCCTCGTGGTAAGGGTAGAAAAGACTCTTTAGCTATGGTAAGCAGTTTTTCTAGGAGAAGGACACTCCAAAATCAAACCGTTGTTCTATAGTCTTGAGTAGTGCCATAGCCTCTGTACCATGGCCTTCCACTGTTTTGGGTTAGAGTTCTCTTGCTTGAAAGTACACACGGGGGAACTTATCTATCTAATTACTTTTCCACTTGTTAAAGTTTTTTATAGTTTATATAAGAAATACTTATTTTAATATTATTATTGTTCTTAGAATATTTTATTTTTTCCTTTTTCCTTTCCTCACTGGGCTATTTTCCCTGTTGGGGCCCCTGGGCTTATG
>NC_090726.1:67757046-67772046 GCF_036898095.1 Palaemon carinicauda | reverse complement strand
GGCCAACTGTGGACAATGGAAACCTCTTATATCAAAGTTCACAGATGCCAACATAATCCAAATGAATTAAATGCCTAGATTCCTAAAATTACAAGCTACAGTTTTGCATAATCTGCTAAAATCAACCCGGCAACTTCTATCGTTATGCAAATTTCTATTAAAGAAGAGAGGATATCATAGGACACTTCATACTGTTTCTTGTTATTAGACGGAATCTAATCACAAGAAATAAAAAGTAATTCGATCTTTTAATAAATCTATACACAAACATATTTATATATATATATATATATATATATATATATATATATATATATATATACATACATATATATATATATATATATATATATGAGAGAGAGAGAGAGAGAGAGAGAGAGAGAGAGAGAGAGAGAGAGAGAGAGAGAGAGAGAGAGAGAGAGAGAGAGAGAGAGCACCTCTTTACATCTCAAAAAGGTATTTAACTTTCCAAGCTAAACACCTCAATTAACCAAAAGAATTGTTATGGGTTTGAGAACCATCTCCCAATATATTAATACGTGGAAAACGTTTCGATACGTCGATATACAACACAATAGTTGATCGAATCATCTCCTAATCTGTCAAACCTATTTTCGTCGTCCGGGTTACGGAAGCGGCAATCTATTTGAACGTTTCTGTCACTGACAGATTTCACATTACGTTTTCTATTTGAAAGGCTAACTACTTGAACATACATACCTTCCGACACTCACTCTCTCTCTCTCTCTCTCTCTCTCTCTCTCTCTCTCTCTCTCTCTCTCTCTCTCTCTCTCAGAAGATCGACTACGAAAAAGGCCGTAAATAAATGCCTCTCTCTCTCTCTCTCTCTCTCTCTCTCTCTCTCTCTCTCTCTCTCTCTCTCTCTCTCTCTCTCTCTCTCTCTCCCGCGATTTTGTAAGCCTCCACTCTCGGTGGATGGAAAATTCTAAAGATAGTTCTCTTTCTCCATAAAATAAAAATCCAAAGTGCCACATTACTCTCATCTTCCAAACACGACCATTCCAAATTCATTTCTTTTCTAGATAATTCTACTGAAGAACTTCACAGAGGTCGCTTATGGTATCAAACGAAAATTGCACTTGAAAGCATCACTCAAACTCCTGGGAAGGAAGGATGGCCGAGTGAGGAGTGGGGAAGAGGAGGGGGAGTGGGAGGGGGATGGAGTCCAGAAGGAAGCCGTGCCAGTGACGCTAAATGGCATTAGACCCAATTTCTGGAATTCTGGATACTTTCAACAGAAACGAAGAGGCAACGGGAATCAATAAAGTAAAAATAATTATTTTTCTATGATGTCCTAATTCTCATAATATCGAACAATCGTTAGATAATCTCAAATAAATCATCTTTACACAAAAGGTAAAAATTACGAAATGTCAGTCTCAAAGAATCTAGACACCTTCAATATAGACGGAAGAGAGATAAAATAGATGCAGCGGATTTCATTCTTTTTGTGGGTTATTGATAACGAAAATATGATCACAAAATAATTCAGTCATATAAAAGTAATTTCTATCTAGACAGAGAAATAGAGCAGGTAATATCAAGCCTGAGTTTCCAGAATTCTGGATCCCTTCAATCCAGATGGAAAAGCGGTGATAGAAGTCCATGATATAAAAGATTATTCATTTTTTTCTCAGCATTTTAATGAAGAAAATGAAAATGTAAAACAGCAAGGATGGTTTTAAAACAAAGAAAATTTATTTATTTAAAATCTGAGATTTTCAATAAACGTTGAAAGGAACCTGTTGCACATCATACTTTCAATACCTATGGAAAATGCCAATTACTTCCAGTAACAAAACTCAGTAGAATTAGAAAATATTCTTATGCATTTTAGGCAGTCAAAACCATGAGCAGATACATAAACTTTCTGACTCCAATTATCCTTTCAGGATTTCTACATATTTTACGAAAGTCATACAATAAATTCCGGTCAAATTCATCATTTACATTCCACATCGAGCTACTGTCACTTCAACATCCGAACTGATTTATTGTGCCTTTGATCAGCGCTTTAAAGTTCTTTTACATGGAGATGGACGAAATGGCCAAAACAATGCCATTACTGTACCATAAAATAACGAAAAAAGGATGAGAAATAACTCAATATACAATAATAATTCTTTCTTTCTGCGCCTTAAGTAGGATGGACACGGGGAGATCAACTCATTAAGAACTACCCAGTGCAAAACAACTTGCGAGATGAATAGAACAAAAGACTGAATTTAGAATTTTAGTTGAGTACCGTATTTTTCTTTTTCGTTTTTTCTCCTTCTGTGCGTATACACATTTCTAGGCAAATGGGCCCTGAGACTATCAGCCTATCCTTGCCATGACTGAGTACTTCAAACGTCTCCCTGTTCCCCGAAGGTCCCTTTCCCGATTAGAATCTCTCCCAAATTCTAATTACTCGTTGCTTATTCACGAGGACCACCTTTGATATAACTATATTAAACCCATAGCGTAATTTGTTCGTTTAATTCTACAGATAAAATGACAAAAAAATGACTAACCTGGCCAAAAGTTTTCCACCTTATCGGAAGTAATTACTGACGAAACACGCTAACCCTTTCTAGCATGCGTGACTCCAATTTTGAAATAATCCACCACCACTTAGCCAATTACTTTTCCCAGATACCTTTCCTAATTAAGAGAGACTTCGAGAAAAGATTAGCTTCAGGAGTTTATAGACAAGTAATCACCTGACCATTCGCCATATCAAGGAGGCGCTGAAATTCCTGGAAGTGTATCTCTTGCAGAAATCCAATTTTCCTTGAACCCTAAATCTTCCCAGATGAGTTCCTGCGAAGGAAAATTGCTTCCGGCCAAAAAAGAAATGTTTACCATCTTTTTATTATGCATATCTCTTACACATCAGAATCTTGTTTAGGTCAATAACAAGGAGAAGGATGTTAGGAGTTTACCCCCATATAATTGTAATCGAAGCACCTAGCAAATAATTGTACCATGTAATTTACTCATCAATCATTTCATTACAAAAGTTGCAGAAAAACATAAGATATGTGATAAACCCATCCGCAATAGTTGACAATTTTATATGTATATATATATATATATATATATATATATATATATATATATATATATATATATGTGTGTGTGTGTGTGTGTGTGTGTGTGTGTGTGTGTGTGCATGCAAAACAACCACGGGAGATTGAAAATAGGAAATATATGATTAAGTCCTGACTAGTTTCGAGATTCTTCTTCAGAAGACTGATTTATTAAACATGATTTCTTTACATTTTATAGGATACAGTAAATATACGAACATACATGGAGATATTTACAGAACAATACGCTACTCCCAAACCAGCTACCTGGTCTATATTCTCAGGTGTTTGTGGGAGGAGTTCAGCCCTCATTAGCGTCGAGCCAGGAACCATCTTTTCAGAAGACAGTTAAGTTTGTTTAGGCTTCCAATAAAGTTTCTTTATATTAATGGCGGTTAACCTTATCCTTACATATACATAAGCAAAAATCTTATTTATTTATACATACATATACCTACATATACACATATATACACACATATATTAAATAAATATATACAAAAACATATAAATACATATACACAAGTACACATACATACATACATACATACACGTATGCCAATACATATACATAGATTCATAGACTTGCATATACATGTTTGCACACATGATTAAAATGCATATACACTTATGCAAATATAACCCTATCAACATGAACATATAATTACATACATATCAATACTGGCATAATATATTATATAGTGGCAAAGCAATTATGTGCAGCTTATGCATTAATTGTACCTACAAGTGAATGCTAGCTTAGGTCTCAATATTAATTTCACAATGGCATTTATTATCTTCGGTACATTCAGTTCTACATTATGTAGTTCAAGTTTTTTTTATAAAGCTTGCAAATCTCTTGGCATGTAAATACAACGAGTTTTTATATTCCATGGTCAGTATTCAAGTTATCATAGGTTTCTTTTATGAAACTGGACCGATTTCTTTGCACATGTCCAATTAATAGTGTATTTTTTATCTTTAACATAGGCACACGTTGCATTATTATCTTTAGCATATATGGCAATTTTCTTATGTTGTTCAATTCTCTTTTCAGTTTGACCGATGTAGATTGTTTCACACGAATCGCATGGAATACGATATACACATCCTGTGGTAATGTCAGGAGAATTCTTTATTATTGTATTGCTACTCATAAATGCTACATTAACGTGAAAAATTTTTAACAGTTGGGCAATTTCTTTAAAAGAATTACTATAAGGCAATTCAAGTATGTTTTGTGTATTATAGTTTTCTCTGTTTTTACCGAAAAAGGTATTTTTTTTCTGTTCTTAGTGCATCATTTAATACAATATTAAGGAATTCAGTTTCTTACCTATAGTTCTCACTCTATTTCATCAACAATATATTCCGGGCAGCAGATTCGTAATGCTATTAAAAACATAGAAATGAATAAAGATTTCTCAACTTCGTTATTTTGATTTAAGAAGTAATGGAGATATGTCGATATTTATCAAAAAAAAAAAAAAAATCCCGGCCTCTCTGATAATTACATGAAAATCATTCAAGTGTCAAAAACGCAGTTGACTGTTAACAGGAAGTCTTAATGACACTGATGTTTGATCAAAGGATTGATATCACAACTCAACTCCAGTTGGTTTCATAAATTAAATACGTGTAGTATTCTCCTTCAGATTCTCTTTTAGAATTCAACATAGAATAACTACCACAATCTAAAGGAGAGTTTCGGAAGTTGACACCCAATATGACCACATTGCGGATAAAAATAAAAAATTCCAAAGTTGAAACTCTGTCTTTACAGAGGCTCTCCTTACAAAAGCAGAAAGCCCGACAAACCAAAATAATTCCTCTCAGATCCAACACAAATAAAGATATATGCTGGTCTTAGGTTATGGTCAATACATCGTGATCCAGTTTTAATGCACCTGCATCTGTTTCCCTCGGCCTAATAGCATAATTTTGATTATGATATTTATGATACAAAATTGCGATTAAAAACCAATCCAGTCCAAACCTAGTTTAACATTTTGAAGTAATGAGTAATGAATTCACATAATTGCTTTTTGAATTCTAAAATTTCCCTAATTTTTCATTGTTGATACTAGTATTTCTTCTACTATATATCAACAGACTTCACAGGGCTACAAGTAAAAGGAAGAATATAATGTGGAAGCATATAATGGATTTAGAAGAATTGTGAAGATCCAATCTAAAGTTGCACAGCTGATCTTTCAACTCCTAAGTAGCAGTTTCCCCCCCCCCCAAAAAAAAAATCCATTTAGAAAGTTAAACAGCTAATCATTTATACCAAAGACTACCTGGTTCTATTAATGAACGAATTAACAGCGTTTAATGTCCATAGAACAAAGCTACCAACTCTGTGAAACGGAAATCCACACTTTGCCTTGTAGGTGGTTGAATGTTCGGTGGTCGTATTCAAAACATTAACTTCGTGGATACTGGTGATATCCTAATTGCTTCAGCACTTAAAAAAATAAGTATAATCATTAAAAAGTATTGGAATTCTCCCCATCTCTATATTTCCTGATTGTTCATACTCTGTGGATCAAGAAGCGGTGACATCAATTGCTTCAAAGTTAGGACCCATTCTTAGCCTTTGCATACTTTCTTTTCATACAGTCGGGACTGATAACATAATTATATTGCATATGTCAATTTTTATTTACATGAAATAGAAAAAAATGGCATTATGGTCCCATGTACAAGAATAAGTAAAATTCAGTTGTCTATTCAGTTACTCAACATGAGTCACCCCGTAAAAAGAGGTGGAAATTTTCCCTTAATCTTGAAGACTAATGTAATTCACCTCCTAAAAGGAGGATCACCATGAGTAAGCATCACTTGAACATTAAGCTTCTTCTGTCGCTAGATCAATAAGTTATTTGGTTTCTCATTAACTAAGAGATGTTACTAAATTTCTACTCAAACTTTTCACTGCATTCAAGTGATATAATTTGCATTTAAAAGATATCAACTGATGTTCAGAATTATATTACCTTCATATACAAATTAAGAATCTACCCTGAAATACGTTCCCCCTTATATTATAGCCACCTCTCTGTTTCGATGACAAGGAACCTGTGACAACAATTCGCTGAACAACTGATCCCTGGTCAGAGGATGCAAACAACGGGTCAAAGATAAACAGAATATAGAGTAAAAACCATAAATTCATAAAAATCACAATACACATAATGACAACATTCCTTAACAAAAGAATACACAACGAAAATAAAATGTTTACATTTTAATGGAATATCACAGTCATCATACACTAGGAGCAGCACAATTAAGGAAATGGTCAGGAAGAACAGATTTCAAAATGACCCGACAATAACGACTGTAATGCTTTACATTCATAACTAATGTCACTATCGTTAGTGTACTTATGCTGGGATCACGCATTCATGCATTTTCCTCCCGTTTACTCCCGTAAGCCAAAAAAAAATGCCCTTTTTCTTAGTCGGGGAGAGTATAGGCCATATGCGGTAGAATTACGTCTGACGGGAACCGTTACGACGTCAGACTTTTATACGTACTTTTGTGTTTACGTTTAACGTGCGCGTGTCCCCGTTAGCAACCGGTTTAACATGTGCATATATACGTCACTGTGCAGTCCAACGTTGTGGCCAACCCGCCATACCCAACACAGTTAAACATACAGTGTGTGCGGTTTTAAGTTGTTATAGTAGAAGAAAAAAATATTTTCCAATTTCCTTTCAAAAGAAATATCCGGTCTCAATGCACAAGCTGTAATAATTATTTTAACAATTTTGGCTAAATCAGTTTCAGTCGGGCATTTGTTCAATGTTTAAATATAACTAAAGCACAATCTTCTAAAACTTCATGCTAAACAGCAAAGAATAATAAATAAAACTCTCTCTCTCTCTCTCTCTCTCTCTCTCTCTCTCTCTCTCTCTCTCTCTCTCTCTCTCTCTCTCTCTCACACAAGTAAAATGAACCTTAGTTAGAGAAAAAGTACCGAGATATAAATTTGTCTTTTTTGGTAATGACTTTATGCTTTCTGATTCTCCATCCAAGAACTTCACCTCTTGGTATCTGCGCGTCAAGCCATTAAGTCCCTATAGGTCCGCCCCAAAAGCCAAAGCAAAGTCCTTCAAAAGAAGGCAACCGTGTTACCCCATACGAATGGGAAAAAAGCACCCTTATAGAAGAAGTGAGGTGAAGGAAAAGGGTTGAGCGACAGTATAATCTATCTTTACTGTTAATAACTTCAAGGTCTTCTGATTATTTAAGAAAGATTTTAATCTCTTCGTAACTACATGTGAAAGCATTAAATGTCGATATAGATCAAGAAAAAATTTCCCATATAGGTTTGGTAATGACTTTATGCTTTCTGATTCTCCATCCAAGAACTTCACCTCTTGGTATCTGCGCGTCAAGCCATTAAGTTCCTATAGGTCCGCCCCAAAAGCCAAAGCAAAGTCCTTCACAAGAAGGCAACCGTGTTACCCCATACGAATGGGAAAAAAGCACCCTTATAGAAGAAGTGAGGTGAAGGAAAAGGGTTGAGCGACAGTATAATCTATCTTTACTGTTAATAACTTCAAGGTCTTCTGATTATTTAAGAAAGATTTTAATCTCTTCGTAACTACATGTGAAAGCATTAAATGTCGATATAGATCAAGAAAAAATTTCCCATATAGGTTTGGTAATGACTTTATGCTTTCTGATTCTCCATCCAAGAACTTCACCTCTTGGTATCTGCGCGTCAAGCCATTAAGTCCCTATAGGTCCGCCCCAAAAGCCAAAGCAAAGTCCTTCAAAAGAAGGCAACCGTGTTACCCCATACGAATGGGAAAAAAGCACCCTTATAGAAGAAGTGAGGTGAAGGAAAAGGGTTGAGCGACAGTATAATCTATCTTTACTGTTAATAACTTCAAGGTCTTCTGATTATTTAAGAAAGATTTTAATCTCTTCGTAACTACATGTGAAAGCATTAAATGTCGATATAGATCAAGAAAAAATTTCCCATATAGGTTTGGTAATGACTTTATGCTTTCTGATTCTCCATCCAAGAACTTCACCTCTTGGTATCTGCGCGTCAAGCCATTAAGTCCCTATAGGTCCGCCCCAAAAGCCAAAGCAAAGTCCTTCAAAAGAAGGCAACCGTGTTACCCCATACGAATGGGAAAAAAGCACCCTTATAGAAGAAGTGAGGTGAAGGAAAAGGGTTGAGCGACAGTATAATCTATCTTTACTGTTAATAACTTCAAGGTCTTCTGATTATTTAAGAAAGATTTTAATCTCTTCGTAACTACATGTGAAAGCATTAAATGTCGATATAGATCAAGAAAAAATTTCCCATATAGGTTTGGTAATGACTTTATGCTTTCTGATTCTCCATCCAAGAACTTCACCTCTTGGTATCTGCGCGTCAAGCCATTAAGTCCCTATAGGTCCGCCCCAAAAGCCAAAGCAAAGTCCTTCAAAAGAAGGCAACCGTGTTACCCCATACGAATGGGAAAAAAGCACCCTTATAGAAGAAGTGAGGTGAAGGAAAAGGGTTGAGCGACAGTATAATCTATCTTTACTGTTAATAACTTCAAGGTCTTCTGATTATTTAAGAAAGATTTTAATCTCTTCGTAACTACATGTGAAAGCATTAAATGTCGATATAGATCAAGAAAAAATTTCCCATATAGGTTTGGTAATGACTTTATGCTTTCTGATTCTCCATCCAAGAACTTCACCTCTTGGTATCTGCGCGTCAAGCCATTAAGTCCCTATAGGTCCGCCCCAAAAGCCAAAGCAAAGTCCTTCAAAAGAAGGCAACCGTGTTACCCCATACGAATGGGAAAAAAGCACCCTTATAGAAGAAGTGAGGTGAAGGAAAAGGGTTGAGCGACAGTATAATCTATCTTTACTGTTAATAACTTCAAGGTCTTCTGATTATTTAAGAAAGATTTTAATCTCTTCGTAACTACATGTGAAAGCATTAAATGTCGATATAGATCAAGAAAAAATTTCCCATATAGGTTTGGTAATGACTTTATGCTTTCTGATTCTCCATCCAAGAACTTCACCTCTTGGTATCTGCGCGTCAAGCCATTAAGTCCCTATAGGTCCGCCCCAAAAGCCAAAGCAAAGTCCTTCAAAAGAAGGCAACCGTGTTACCCCATACGAATGGGAAAAAAGCACCCTTATAGAAGAAGTGAGGTGAAGGAAAAGGGTTGAGCGACAGTATAATCTATCTTTACTGTTAATAACTTCAAGGTCTTCTGATTATTTAAGAAAGATTTTAATCTCTTCGTAACTACATGTGAAAGCATTAAATGTCGATATAGATCAAGAAAAAATTTCCCATATAGGTTTGGTAATGACTTTATGCTTTCTGATTCTCCATCCAAGAACTTCACCTCTTGGTATCTGCGCGTCAAGCCATTAAGTCCCTATAGGTCCGCCCCAAAAGCCAAAGCAAAGTCCTTCAAAAGAAGGCAACCGTGTTACCCCATACGAATGGGAAAAAAGCACCCTTATAGAAGAAGTGAGGTGAAGGAAAAGGGTTGAGCGACAGTATAATCTATCTTTACTGTTAATAACTTCAAGGTCTTCTGATTATTTAAGAAAGATTTTAATCTCTTCGTAACTACATGTGAAAGCATTAAATGTCGATATAGATCAAGAAAAAATTTCCCATATAGGTTTGGTAATGACTTTATGCTTTCTGATTCTCCATCCAAGAACTTCACCTCTTGGTATCTGCGCGTCAAGCCATTAAGTCCCTATAGGTCCGCCCCAAAAGCCAAAGCAAAGTCCTTCAAAAGAAGGCAACCGTGTTACCCCATACGAATGGGAAAAAAGCACCCTTATAGAAGAAGTGAGGTGAAGGAAAAGGGTTGAGCGACAGTATAATCTATCTTTACTGTTAATAACTTCAAGGTCTTCTGATTATTTAAGAAAGATTTTAATCTCTTCGTAACTACATGTGAAAGCATTAAATGTCGATATAGATCAAGAAAAAATTTCCCATATAGGTTTGGTAATGACTTTATGCTTCCTGATTCTCCATCCAAGAACTTCACCTCTTGGTATCTGCGCGTCAAGCCATTAAGTCCCTATAGGTCCGCCCCAAAAGCCAAAGCAAAGTCCTTCAAAAGAAGGCAACCGTGTTACCCCATACGAATGGGAAAAAAGCACCCTTATAGAAGAAGTGAGGTGAAGGAAAAGGGTTGAGCGACAGTATAATCTATCTTTACTGTTAATAACTTCAAGGTCTTCTGATTATTTAAGAAAGATTTTAATCTCTTCGTAACTACATGTGAAAGCATTAAATGTCGATATAGATCAAGAAAAAATTTCCCATATAGGTTTGGTAATGACTTTATGCTTTCTGATTCTCCATCCAAGAACTTCACCTCTTGGTATCTGCGCGTCAAGCCATTAAGTCCCTATAGGTCCGCCCCAAAAGCCAAAGCAAAGTCCTTCAAAAGAAGGCAACCGTGTTACCCCATACGAATGGGAAAAAAGCACCCTTATAGAAGAAGTGAGGTGAAGGAAAAGGGTTGAGCGACAGTATAATCTATCTTTACTGTTAATAACTTCAAGGTCTTCTGATTATTTAAGAAAGATTTTAATCTCTTCGTAACTACATGTGAAAGCATTAAATGTCGATATAGATCAAGAAAAAATTTCCCATATAGGTTTGGTAATGACTTTATGCTTTCTGATTCTCCATCCAAGAGCTTCACCTCTTGGTATCTGCGCGTCAAGCCATTAAGTCCCTATAGGTCCGCCCCAAAAGCCAAAGCAAAGTCCTTCAAAAGAAGGCAACCGTGTTACACCATACGAATGGGAAAAAAGCACCCTTATAGAAGAAGTGAGGTGAAGGAAAAGGGTTGAGCGACAGTATAATCTATCTTTACTGTTAATAACTTCAAGGTCTTCTGATTATTTAAGAAAGATTTTAATCTCTTCGTAACTACATGTGAAAGCATTAAATGTCGATATAGATCAAGAAAAAATTTCCCATATAGGTTTGAATAAAAACCAATATGGGGAGATGACTTTCTCGGACCAATTTACGAAAGAATGAAGAAGAATGGAAAAGAGTATGGACTTATAGAATTTCGTAGGATCGTTTGATGACGTCTACCTCTTTTAGACACATGCTAACCCGTTCATTATTAGCCGAGGTAGAAGAATCATCAAGCCAGGAAAGCCAATCACAAGGAAACAAATACCACTTAATTACAACAGGAGACGGGGACTCTTGACCAAAGGCCGGTGTTTGGCCTAACCTTGGTTTTAATTTGAATAAACACCTGTGTATTGACTATTTCCGCAAATATACTTGAGAGATTCGTTTCATAGGTTTTTATTATTACTTTCATTAGGTATTTACTTCTTTTACTTTTTCCTATGTTATATTACTAAGGTATTTTAAATACCATTACCTCTAATATGATATTGACTAGTTTTTGTAATATATTTGAAATTATTAATATCGTGTGGTGTTATTACTTTCATTATTAATTTACTATAACTCCTTAATATAATAACACATAAGTAGCACAGACAACGGAGACAGAAACCAAGCCGTTATGGGAAAATACACGATTTTGTGACAATATCATACAATATACAAAAATAGATTCTGGATCACTGAACTAGTGAAATGATATTGCGGCACTTTAAATACTACTTTCTCCGAATTTCCAATATTTTCAGCTAGGATGTCGATCGGAAATGTTACCAGATGTCCCCAGTCGAACTTACCAATTAAAATTTTATCCCCCCATACCCGTACTATGTTTATGTCTGACATACAGGCTATATACGTCTGACTTACATGTTATCGTCAGCAGGCCGTCAAGCCCACCAAATCTGTACACTGGCTCATGTACGAGATTGAGCCCCGACCGTGATTTGCCTCCAATCGGATACCGGACAGTACGTCCCCGTCCCCCCCCCCCCCCCCCACACCCCCGGGGAAAAAAAAGGTGACGCCATACGCCAGACATACCCACCCACCCGGTTTTATTTAACATGCCTAAAGTTTTACGTAATTAGTTGCCAACTACCATTAAAACCTCTTACAGGAAAAAATAAGAGCAATATACGTGAACCTGTTTCCAGCATTATGTATGGATTTTCTTTAAAGTCTTGGGATGGGAAATCATCAATATTTGATCATTAAAAGTCACCAGAAACGATATCGGTATAAATATAATTAAGGCCTAAGCAAAACTCAACTTTGAGTGTCGCACATATTGCTAACATGGAAAATTATATTACAAATTCGTTCTTCGTATCCCAGTTATAAACTAACGATGACTAAACGCAATACTACATTGCCGTCTCAATTGCCAACGATTTTCGTCTCTTCAGACGGTATAATAGATCGGTTCATAGCAATCTTCCACTTTAATTTGAATCATCATTTGATATACAGTACCTGATAGTTGTCGGCAATAGAAGGTCGAAGCCATTCTGAAAAAGGTTCTGGGACCCGAATGAAATAATCAATAGAAAACACAAAAGTAGCATTTAAAATTGTATTTTTTGATCATAATTATAAAGTGTATTCGAGTTTACATGTATGTGGGTGAACTTGAAGCAGGCCTGTGCACACGCAAGCCCTATAACAAATAATGATAAGCGTTTGGTAACACCTAATTAAGATTCATCATCATCAGCCGCTACTAGTCTACTGCAGAACAAAGACCTCAGAAATGTCCGCCTGCCACTTGCGTTGGTTTATGGTCTTTCTGTGTCAGTCCACGCCCTTAAAATTTCTCAGTTCATTAATCCATCATCTTCTCTTTCTTCCCCTGCTTCTTTTACAATCTCTAGGGACCCACAAGTTATTCTTAAAGTCCATCTATTATCTGTCATTCTCATTAGATGTCCTGTCCATGTCCATTTCTTTTTCTTACAATTTGTTCGAATATCCTCTACTTTAGTTTGCTCTTGTGACCATATTGCTCTTCTTCTGTTTCTTAGTGTTATTCCCATCATTATTCTTTCCATAACTCTTTGAGCTGTAATTACCTTATGTTCTAAGGTTTCAGTACGACTAATAGTTTCTGATGCATAAGTTAATACTGGTATGACCATCTCATTAAATACTTTTCTTTTTAAAGAAAGCGGCATTTTAATTTGCATAATCTCATTTTGTTTACAAAATGATCTCCATTTCATACTTATCCTTCTTTTAATTTCGGTCAGGTGTCCTGGGGAAACACTTAAGTAAATTCATTAACAATCTCCTGAGGCTTGTCCATAATTTTTATATTGTTGTCTCTCTGCATTTCCATTATACATTATCTAATTTCTAATCATATTCATCTTCAGTCCAAAATTTCTGCTTTCTCTATTCAAATCTTCTATCATCTTTTATAATTCCTCCCATGATTCACTAAACACATCAATGTCATCTGAAAATCTTAAGTTGTTAAAGTATTCCCCATTAATACGAATTCCTTTATTTTTCCAATATAAATTCTTAAAACTTCTAGACATGCTGTGAATAATTTAGAAGCGATAGGGTCTCCCTGTATAACCCCTTTCTCAATCAAAAGTTTCTCGCTATCTTCATGTGGTTTTAGTATTGCTGTAATTCCTGTATGGATATGTTCAAGTGTTCTAACATAAGATTCTTCTATTCTTTGTTTTTGGAGAGCTTTCATTACTGCTGATGTTTTGACAGACTCAAAAGCTTTCTCATAGTCTATAAATGCCATACGTAGTGGTGTGTCAAAATCTGTAGATATTTCCATTACCTGGTTATTTACATGGATATGGTCAGTTATTGAATACCCACTTCTAAGCCTGCTTGCTCTCTTGGTTTATTAAAGTCTACCTGTCTTTCTATTTGGAGTAATATCATCTTTGTAAATATTTTATATTACGGAGAGTAAACTTGTTTGGAGGTAAGTTTCAGGTCTTTTGTGCCGCCTTTTTTGTGAATTAGTATGATGATAAACTTTTCCAATCTTTAGATATAGAGCATTTTTGCAGACATTTGTTGTAGAGTTCGGCTAATTTTACGATTATGAAATTTCCTCCATCTATTATTAAATCAATTGTTAGGCCATCTTCTCCTCCTGCTTTACCTCTTTTCATACCTTTTAATGTTTTCTTTACTTCTCTCACTGTTGCGTTTGGTACCGGCTCCGGTGTTTCATTATTTCTATTGGTGGAGTCATTTCTAATATCACTACTGTATATAATTGTATAGAGAAATCATCTGCGATTTTTACCACTCCATCCGTATTGTGGATAATTTCCAATTTCATTATTTAATCAAAGCAAACATCTGTTGGCACCCTATTCCGAATTTTTTTTTCTTTTCATCAAATTGATGCTTCTTCCTTTCTTTAGTGTTCCCTCAATTTTGTTCTGATTGTGTTTATAATTACTATTTGATACATAAGAGCCCAAATCCAAATCCAGGTCAAGATACCACGCACAAAAAGAGACCGAGCCTTGACTATGACGGATCTTTAGAAATTTATTACACTCCTGATTTCCTGCTTTCCTGACAAACAACAAGGCAACACATAGCTGGTGAATTGACTAAAATACTCAGATAAAAGATCAAGTACTTCAAGTATTTATGAATTTAGCAATAACATTTAACAAAATACATCAAATTGAATAATGCTTCTTTTAATTATTATTCAAAAGCTCTCTCATTTTCTTGTTGTCCTTAACCAGTAAGTACAGTTAGTCAAGGGTGATAGAAGATCGAAACCTAACTTGAAGCGTACAGACCCTTTTTATCTATTTCCAACTACAAGATTGCAGTTCTTCCCACCTGAAACTATCTCTCAAACACGTGAGTGACGATAATACCGAGGATATTTTGTACCAAGAAAATTCTATACAGAATCAGACAGGGAATCCACAGTCTCAAGACCTCAGGATTGAAGGGTCTTGG
>NC_090726.1:67742046-67752046 GCF_036898095.1 Palaemon carinicauda | reverse complement strand
ATTCGAATATATAAACAGAAAAAACAACATAGAAATAAAAATAATATCAGTATAGGCTACATTTTGTAGCATAATAGAATCATACACCTTGAATACATATATATACATACACAAAGACAGTCAGAACCTTCTACATATAAAAAAAACTATGTATTCAATTTGCGCAACGGTATTCTTAACTAAAAATGACGTGTGATTTATATAATCTACCATATGTTAATGTACATACAATCCGTTTTTTTTTTATCTCCAGACGTCATAAAATGAACACATAATACCATTTTGTATACGTATGTGCCCAGAAACTAATGATATCAAAAAGAAAGAAACCAGGGACAGTTTGGCCAAGTTTCAGAAGACAGAGAAAAAGCATCAGCCAATACTTCCGGACCCTTAAGCCATGACAGATGCGCTCCTTATTGGAGAAAGATGACATAAGTGTCTCGAACAACGAAGAATTCAAGGTTACGGCTCCTAAGGATAAATTTTTATACACACACACACACACACACACACATATATATATATATATATATATATATATATATATATATATATATATATATATATACTGTGTGTACGCGTGTATATTTTTTTTCAATTGCAAGAAATTTTCTCTAACAATGGGGATCCTTGAAGAGAGATAAAACAACACAACCGTCACTTCCACGGTTCTCTTTTCTTTGGTGAATCTTGGATGAAACTTCTTGTACAATTAATTTTCCCAAAATTTAGTTTCACCAAATACTTTCAAAAAAGACTTTTCAGGAGTAGGTCGAAACAGTACACTTACAGCACCTTTGACTGGCCAGACAGCACTACATTGGATCCCTCTCTCTAGTTACGGCTCATTTTTCCTCTTTACACATATATCGAATAGTCGGGTCTATTCTTTCCACATTTTCCTGTTCCTCATACACCTAATAACACTGAGATTACCAAACAATTCTTCTTCGCTCAAGGGATTAACTACTGCACTGTAATGGTTCAGTGGCTACTTTCCTCTTGGTAAGGTCTTCTAGGAGAAGGACACTCCAAAATCAAACCACTATTCTCTAGTCTTAGGTAGTGCCATAGCCTGTGTACTACAGAATTCCGCTGTCTTTGGGTAGAGTTCTCTTGCTGATGGATATACTCAGGCACATTATTCTATCTTATCTCTCTTCCTCTCGTTTTTTTTATTTTTTCATAGTTTATATATAAGATTTATTCTAATGTTCTTACTGTTCTTAAAATATTTTATTTCAATTGTTCATTACTTCTCTTATGGTTCATTTATTCCTTGTTTCCTTTCCTCACTGGGCTATTTTTCCATTTTGGAGCACTTGGGCGTATAACCTCCTGTTTTTCAAACAAAGGTTCTAGCTTAGCTAATAATAATAAGAATAATTTATCACTATCTTCTGAAGAATTTTCTTGATATAATCATCATGGATATGTTCCTTTCAAATAATTCTTTTTCACCATCTCCCTCCATTTTATGATTTTTTTTTCTACCAAAATCCGAACATCTCTGAAGGATACACTGTTTAAAGCACTCTGATACCATCTATTCTTTCCACACAACCAAACCACCTTAAAATGATTTGATCTGTCAATTCACCTACGTTATATTCTAAACTTTTCCTCAACATATCTTCAAATTTATCACCATACTAATCTTTCGTACACAACATGACCTAAGTAATCAGTCCAACCAATTGCTCACACCATTTATCATTTATGCTCGACATACACACTTCATTTCCTTTAAGAGATTCCCCTCAAAAGTCACATCCTACGCCCCTGAGCTCTACCATAATTCAAGTTTCTTGGCCAATTTCTTTCCCTATTCTGTGACTCACATTCTCATCATACCCTTACTCGCCATATCTATTACCAAATACTTATATGAATCATACGATTCCATTCTTCTACCATCAATACTAGAATTCATTACTGTATCTACATGATTTTCCTTAGCCTTTCTCTTGCTCAATTTTTCTCCTCAACGTTCTCTTCTTGTAAACACTTTCCAACACTTTACTCGTTTCTGCATTTTCTCTTACCAATTATCGATCAACAAAGTATTTCCTTCCACCTTCCACTATTCCATACACCATTCATGGCTCATTTTCTTGTGACATAACTTTGCCATAACTGCTCATGCAATTAGAAAGTGATGCTTGAAATGTCGAAAAACAGAAGAGTGTTTCTAAGGAGCATGAGGGAAGCTAATTTGAGAAAAATAACCCTTGATCTTACTTAAAAGGTTTACCTTCATCAGTTTCTGTTCGTTAACAAATCAATCTTCGTTTGCCTTATGGACAAGAAAGGACTAAAACAATGTATGAAAGCCTTCTTAACATTTTGATAAGATGATTTCGGCAAGTTCCTGCATACCAAATCAGCAAGTACTAAAGAAGTATACAATCAAACGAGTTCATGGTAGTTAAAGAAAATAAAACACAGTACGACGGAATGGTATTGATATCCTCTCACTGTATGCACATTTTTCTATCTTCACCTTTTTTAATAAATCGAAATAACTTTATGTGTAACTTGAATCGAGCAACCTTAATTAATTCATAAAGGTTTCTCATGGGGCACTGAATATGATGTGGATGACAGCTGTCCATTGATTATCATAATCATTATTATCATTATTACTAATTTCCTAACTGAAAAGGCATTAATTTAATTCCACATGAAAAAACAATGAGATCAGAAACTACAAATAACTAAAAACGAAGTAGAGACAAATATAATTAACAATCAAAAACTACTATGCTGAATTTAGTAACTCGATCTATTCTAAAGTAACACTTTCAATTTGACGTCTTTTACAGCTTCACATATGTTTCATCTTATGACTGCATTTTAAACACACACAAACACACACACACAAGGGCTTCAACAGGGAAAATAGCCCAGTGAGGAAAGGAAACAAGAAAAAATTAAACATTTTAAGAACAGTAACATTAAAATAAATATCTCCTATATAAACTATAAAAACTTTAACAAAACAAGAAGAAGAGAAATTAGATAGAATAGTATGCCCGAGTGTACCCTCAAGCAAGAGAACTCTAACCCAAGACCATGGTAGAACAATGGTGTGATTTTAGAGTGTTCCTCCTAGAAGAGCTACTTACCATAGCTAAAGAGTCTATTCTACCATTACCAAGAGGAAAGTGGCCACTGAACAATTACACTGCAGTAGTTAACCCCTTAGGTGAAGAAGAATTGTTTGGTAAACACAGTGTTGTCAAGTATATGAAGAAAGAGGAGAATCTGTAAAGAACACGCCAGACTAATTGGTGTATGTGTAGGCAAAGGAAAGTGAACCGTAACCAGAGAGAATCCAAAGAGGTACTGTCTGGCCAGTCAAAGAATCCTATAACTCTCTAGCGGTAGTTATGGGATTCTTTGACACTATATATATATATATATATATACATAATACATATATATATGTACACACACACACACACATATATATATATATATATATATATATATATATATATATATCATCCTCTACTCTTACGGGTATTGACGCAAAGGACCTCTGTTGGATTCTGCCAGTCGTGTCTATCTTGAGCTTTTAATTCAATACGTCTCCCCTCATTATCTCCCACTTCACGCTCCATAGTTCTCAGCCATGTAGGCCTGGGTCTTCCAACTCTTCTAGTGCCTCGTGGAGCCCAGTTAAACGTTTAGTGAACTAATCTCTCTTCGAGAGTGCGAAGAGCATGACCAAACCGTCGCCATCTAGTACCCCTCACCATGATCTCATCCACATATGGCACACGAGTAATCTCACTTATAGTGTCATTTCTAATCCTGTCTTGCCATTGAACTCCCAATATTCATGTGATGGATATTGTTCATTGTCATACCACGACTCATGTCCAAACGGTAACACAGATCTCACTAAACTGAGATATAGTCTGATTTTCATTTGTAATTTCAGGAGGATTGATTTCCAAATTTAACCAAGCCATTGTCTGATCTGCTTTTTTTCAATCTTTCACTAAACTCTAATCCTAATGATCCTGTATTGGAGGTCATAGTTCCTAAATACGTAAATGCTTCCAGCTCATTAATCCTTTCGCCTTCCAACGATATTTCATCTTCCATTGCATACTCCGTTCTCATCATCTTAAGCCCAACCTTCTGTAATATTTCATGCATTATGGTAAGCAAACATTGCAAATTCTGTGGTTTTCTGCTAATAATGACAGGCATCAGCATACTCTAGGTCAGCTTATTTCCTATCACCAATCCAGTCCAATCCTTCTCCGCCATCTCCAACTGTTTTACGCATTACAAAATCCATGAGGAAGATAAACAACAAAGATGACAACACATTCCCTTTGAGCACTCCGCTGTTCACTGGAAATTCATCTGATAGGACCCCAATAATATTAACTTTGCACCTGCTATGCTCATGAACAGACTTAATCAAATTTACATATTCAAGTGGAATTCCATAATAACGCAGCACTCTCCATAAAATTAGCAGGTGCACACTATCAAAGGTCTTTTTATAGTCCACAAGTGCCATCAAAAGTGGATTTCTATATTATCATTATTATTACTTGCTAAGCTACAACCCTAGTTAAAAAAGCAGGATGCTATATGCCCAAGGGCCCCAACACGGAAAATTGCCCAGTGAGAATAGAAACAAGGAAAAATGAAATATTCTAAGAACTGTAATATTAAAATAAATATTTCCTATATAAACTATAAAACCTTTAACATAATTAGAAGAGAAATTAGATAGAATAGTGTACCATAGTGTACCCTCAAGCAAGAGAACTCTAACCCAAGACAGTGGAAGACCATGGTACAGAGGCTATTGCACGACCCAAGACTAGAGAACAATGGTTTGATTTTGGAATGTCCTTCTCCTACGAGAACTGCTTACCATAGCTAAAAGAGGCTCTTCTACCCTTACCAAGAGGAAAGAAGCCACTGAACAATTAGAGTACAGAAGTTAACTCGTGGAGCGAGGAAGAATTGTTCGGTAATCTTAGTGTAGTCAGGTGTATGAGTACAGAGGAGAATATGGAAAGAATAGGCCAGACTATTCTGTGTATGTGAAGGCAAAGACAAAATGAGCCGTAACCACAGAGAGAGAGAGGGATCCAATGTAGTACTGTATGGCCAGTCAAAAGACCCAATAACTCTCTTGCAGTAGTATCTCAACGGGTGGCTGGTGCCCTGGCCAACCTACTACCTACGCATTGCTGTACAACATGTCTCAAAGTGAAAATTTGGTCAGTACAACTTCTACATTTTATAAATCCTGCTTGTTCATCTCTCAGCTTTTCATCAATCTTTCTCTCTAGTCTTTAAAATAAGCATACTATATACTTTCATGACAAATGACGTAAGTGTGATGCCTCAGTAATTATTGCAATCAGTCAGGTCTCCTTCTTTTTGCCATTTTCACCAACACCCGTACCTCTCGTTCATCAGGTTTTGCCTCTTCATGCCACATTCTACAAAATAATCTTGTAAGTATTCTGGGGGTCACTTCATTTTCGGCCAGTATCATCTCGGCAGTTATCCCATCGTAACCAGGGGCTTTCCTTCTCTTGAGTTTTTTAATAATAGCTTTGACTTCAACCACTGAATTCATTCATAGACAGATCAAGGTCTTCATCAGCTTCAGGTATATCAATCAAATTATTCCCTTCGTATCTCTTATTCATGACCTCAGTAAAATGTTCAATCCATCATTGTCTTTCTTCATCTTCTGTTGTTAAAAAAAGATCCATCTCTTTTGAATGGGTATATGCTTCTTCTTCTTTGCCCCAGTAGAGATTTTATTAATAATTCTATGAGCGATTCTTACACCATAGCCACTCCCTGAATTCATAGCTTTGCCAGTCTCATCTGCTTTCCTGTCCAAATACTCTCTCCAGTCATCCCTGGCTTTTATTTTAACCTCACAAGTAATACTGGAGACTTGGCATGCTCTACCTTGTAGTTTTCATTACTTCCTCGGAAACTTTGAACAATCAATTTCTGTCTCTGTCTCCTTTTTATAGTATCCAAATTATCATTTGATATCCATGGTTTTCTCCTTGTAACTGCTTGTCCCATAACTTTACTACCAACCGACTAATATATGTGCTTAATTTCAAGCCAATCTTCATTAATTGTCTGCTCTTCGTCTCCTATAGTATCTAAGACTGTAAATCGATTCCTACATTCAACTGCATAGATTTTTCTGTGCTCATCTTCCAGAAGCTTAGTTGTATGAAACCTAGGTATTGTATCTACATTTTTGTTGGGTGCTTTCAGTTTTAATTTCAGGGGCAATAAGGAGATGGTGATCACTACCAATATCTGCACCTCTATATCTTCTTACATTTCTTAGTCTTCTTTCTTTCTTTATTAATAGCTATGTGATCTATTTGATTTTTGTCATTGCCAAATGGTCAAAGTATATTGATGGATGTCCTTGTGCTGGAAAAGAGTAACTCCAATAACAAGTTTGTTAACAAAAAATTATAAAATGTGCTCCATTTTCATTTGCAACTTCGACAAGACCCTCAACACACATCTCATTCTCTATACCTTGATTATTCATTCCAACTTTAACATCAAGGTCACCAATCATAATTTTCATATTTCTATCTGGGATCTCATCTATTATACTCTGCAGTTCATCATAGCATTCATCTTTCTTTTCTGCTTGGGAATAATTTGTTGATACATAGCAAACTATAATACTCATACTGCACTCCTTTCATTTGAACTTGAAAGTAACAATCTACTATTTACAGCACTCTATTCCGTTAATGCCTTTTCTGCTCTTGGTGTCATTTTCATTCTACCCCTTCTCTTCCAACTCCATCTGTTCTTCCTGAGTACACACACACATATACAACACACACACACACACACACACACACATATATATATATATATATATATATATATACTGTATATATATATATGTATATATATAAACATATATACACATACACACACACACACACACACACATATATATATATATATATATATATATATATATATATATATATATATAGTCTTGGTCTAAGATTTCTTTACCAATCCCCTTCCAACGTGTTTCACTTAGAGCCAAGATATCCAAACTATACACTTGTAACTTCCCAATCTTATTCGTGTTTGCTGTAACTGCCCAATCTGATTCATAAATTACGAAACAATTTTTCTTCACCCACTGTAATTGTTCAGTGGCTTCTTTCCTCTTGTTAAGGGTAGAAGAGACTCCTTAGCTTTGGTTAGCAGCTCTTCTAGGAGAAGGACACTCCAAAATCAAACCATTATTCTCTTTCTTGGGTAGTGCCATAACCTCTGTACCATGGTCTTCCACTGTCTTGAGTTAGAGTTCTCTTGCTTGATGGTACACTCGGGCACACCATTTCATCTTATTTCTCTTCCTCTTGTATAGTTAAAGTTTTCATAGTTTATATAGGAAATATTTATTGTAATGCTACAGTTATCCGAATATTTTATTTTTCCCTGCTTCCTTTCCTCACTGGGCTATTTTCCCTGTTGAAGCCCCTGGGCTTACAGCATACTGCTTTTCCAACTAGGGTTGTAGCTTATCAAGTAATAATAATAATAATATATAATAATAATAATAAAAAAAAAAATACACATATTCTAGCAAAAACTCTTTGTTAAGAATAAGTAGCCTACAGTATATATCACTTGTATATTTCTTAAAAATTAAATTCAAACCCGAGGTCAAAGGCATTAAAGAGTTCACAAAACTGAAAATGCTCTTGCAAAAACACGACTATGATTCCGATCATTTATAATTATTCCAAAAATCATTTATTATAAAATAATGGATAAATTCACCAAATGAATTTAATATTTGAGAGGAGATAAGCATTCAGTAACCCTAAACACCCCCAGCAACGAAAGAGTTAAGAACCAGCAAAAAATCAAACAAAGAAGAATAAGAACAACTAATGCTAACGCCAGAGACCTGGGCAAGGACGTTCAGTTGCAAGTAAATATTCAGTCATTGAACGGGCCTATTTGCGTATCATTTTCGCAGTGCAACACAGTATAACGTTAGGGAATCCTTGGAAGGAGCTTCATCGGAAATCATTCGTTGGAAACTCTCCCAAGAACAAAGAAATAAAAAGACTTGGTAAACAAAAGAACGAAAACGCCCCGAGGCATTTGCAGTTACCATATCGCGAGCATTGTTTTGATTCACGCCTGGTAACAGCGTACCACACGCATTGAATATCACTGCGATCGCTTTGTAATCCTTGTGTCCTACATACGGTAATGGAGATGGTTCTTCTCCCCACCATTATTATTATCATTATTATTTTTGCTGTGTCTTCCCCATAATTATTATTCTTAAAATTTTTATAACCAATGGCTTTTGATCAAATAATATATGCATGATGATTCTTAATTCACAAATACAAACCAGGGTAGATCACGGTGTAACAGAAACCATAAGAAACATAAGCAGTGATTCAGGAACAAAAAAATACAAAAGGCCATGAAGAGAAGGACATGAATGGAGTCGATTTCAAGGATCCAAGTGTCACGGAAGAAAACAATGCTGGAGTAACTGGTTTCATTAACTAACAACATATGACATGAAAGTAACACGAGTTAAATGACAAGCTACAAGAAGGGTAGCAGAGGAGACGAACTATTTCTTTCCGGTAACGTCATAAATAATTATATTTTCAATGCCGAAGAGAAGGCAATCATCTATACTATAGAATCACCAGTTCGCAAGGCAATTGGACTCCGGGTGCCTCTGTCCAGGTCATGAAAAAAATTTTAATCACGCACAAAGGACATAAAAATCATCTAGGTCAGCGGGTTTCGGTGTAGAAGCGGTAGGCTTGTAAAGGAAAAAACTGTTTGTAGGTCCTTAATAAAAATTAGTCATAGTCAGGTCAAGAGCTTTGAAAAGGATCATATAACACATATCTTTCGAATGTGTAACGACAACAATAGCAACAAAAGTAAGCATTGTATTTTCTTAGATTTACTTGTCCCACGTTTATTTCTTTTTTCTTAATCTCTTAATATGAAATTATGCAACATAAATAATTGCACGCATAAAAACAATTAATGGGATAGAAACATGATACTGTTGAAAATGATGCGAGGAAAAGAATTGGGTTGAAAAATGGATGGGAATTTATATGGGTGAGAAAAAGATAATGAAGTGGAAATTGAAAGTAGGAAAAAATCACGAGGGTTAGAAATGGCCGTGGAACAGAGAATGGAAATATACAGAATATTGAGTGGGATAAAAAAAATTACTAGAAATATTGAATAGTACGGGATTATATACATAAATTAAATTAATAGACCCTTAGGTCAAAAAAAAGGAATAAAAAGGGGAGATAATAGAGCGTTGTAAAAAGCGAATGAGTGGGACCTGATAAAAAAGATGAGATGGATATAATAATGATGAACAATAGAAGGGAGGAGAAAAAAAATAGAAGTGGAAAAATAACGGGGTGGAAATAAGAGTTAAAGTGGAAAAGACCAGAAAAATGCCGTGTAGAAAAGAATTGAATGGTTGAGAGAATAGCATGGATGAGTGAAAAAAAAAAAAAAATATCGTGAGTGGAAAGAGAGGCAAAAGGAAAAAAGACTAGGTGGAGAAAGTGTGGATAAGGAAAGGACATTAAAATATAGTGGGGGAAAAAACCGTATGAATGCTAAACTTGCAAAATTTAAAGCGAAAATTATATGGCAGTGAAAAATAGGGGTGGGAAGGAGAGCAAAAAAAAAAAAAAATAAAATAGAAAAAAAAAACTTGGGAATAAAAAGGGGCGTGCAGTGGGAAAAGTGGGAAAATTTTGGCCGAAAAGAGCGCATATGAAAATGGAAGGTGAAATAAATAAAAAAAAAAAAAAAAAAAAACAGTGAACGACGGATTGAATTGTATTGTAAAATGTATTCTTGAGGCTTAGTTATATCATTTAGCGTAGTCATAAAGACTCTTCATGCTTATCAA
>NC_090726.1:67729546-67737046 GCF_036898095.1 Palaemon carinicauda | reverse complement strand
CGCAAATGACAATAATTACTGTCTAGGTTCCGAATCTCATAATATTTGTCATTCATAGGCGAGAGAAAGCAACATTTGGCATCTAATTGGAAGAGTTGGGGACAAAAGAGAAAGCATGATGAGGTATAATCTTATGATCAGAAAACAAATATTAGAGTAAGGCCTTCACATTCTCGATTGTCGATAAACGTCCCTAGTACATCAAGAGTATTTATAACTAAATAGGAAGGCTTAGTTTCTAATCTCTACGAACGTTCGGAGATAATATATTCTATAATGAGAACAATGAAAATGAAAAAAAAAATTGAACCTATCTTTAACGATGATAAATTTCAGTTTTAAAAACGTGTAAGTTTAATTTCCCTACACCCACGCTTCCTGTTTCGAGGCATATCGTAGTTCTATAATACCATCACTATTCAAAGTTTCTTATGCGTTGATTAAACACTTAAATAAAGGCAGAGCTGTACACTATAAATCCTCAACTACATCCTTCTCGTTTTAAAGAAAATGTTCATCTAAAAGTGGCATAACCATCAAATAACTTGAAATTCTCAAGATAATACCCATATCACTTAATCAAAAAGAAATCTTCAAAAATAGTCTAAAGGTTCAGACAGTGAGCCACAAGAATATATTAATCGTCCTTTCCTAGAGCAATGGCCTAAACATGTCCTTAATTTTCAATTCCATATTCTTACAAGATTAAAGGTAAAAACCAAAGTTCTCAAGAACTCTTTTACTCAAAGTACCGCCCTTACAGATCAAAGCACACAATCGACACTCCCTGCCCCCTCACCAACTCCTGAGACCCAACTGATGGAGAGGGTTATTCTTCTTCTATGATAAGAGGCATGTATTGCATTATTACTCTCCAGTATTGACGCTATGCTAAGTACCTGCAAACGAAATGCAATAAAACTTATCATGATGTTCCGTATAAAGGATGTATTTTTACAAACATGTAAGCAGTGAAATATCTTTTAATAATAGACTGATTATGCTTATATGATGGGATGGCAGGAAAAAATAACACAATACAAAACGTTATCTAATCAGTATGATATTGACGGCTAGAGTTGTAGAAATATGTGGTGGCACTTTCTAGACAAGCTAATCTAAGAAATGCCAATGACTTGAAACACTATTGTATGCAGGCGTTCCAGGACAGAGAAGTTCCGGAACACTACGTTGCTTAGGAACTGTACCGTAATAATTCGTAGATGCGACTCTGCTAAGACTAAGCGCGATCCTATTTTTCTGCTCCTCCTGCGGTTGAAATTGAAAGGGCTTTGCCTTCTCGTACCTTGTATTCTGGGTTCTAATATTCATATACATACATACATTCATACATACATACAAACAAACATATATAGGTGTGTATATATAATCATACATTCGTTAATGCTTGACATCTCTTGCTTTACTAAATGCAGTATTAAGCTTCCTTTGCGCGTAAGACCATATTCATAATTTTCATACACTTGTATTTTCCGGTGGGCGTGGACTGGGAAAAAAGTTAGTGTACGTTCGATTTACAACCAATTCAATGCAACGTTTGCGAATCTTCTCCTCCGACAACTCAAATCTATTTCAGGAGGCCTTTCAATCTAAAGTCAAACAATTAAGAGATTCCTTCACTCATCATTAATTACATGGAAATGTTAGAATCAACATCATCCGGGAAAAGCGCTGAATAAACAAAGTTTATAATTCTTTATTGAAACCCAAGAGAGGAAAACTTTCCAGTCGCTCTCATTTTTTATCTCCAAATAAAAAAAAAAAAAACTCATTTCCAATTTCTCTTAAGGGTCGCAGCGCCAAATACAGACTTGTCTCAAAACTTGGAAATTATATATGACGTGGGCGATTACACACACGCCTCTCGTTTTAGAGTTTTGCTAAGGAAGGAAGTTCTCTCTTGACAAAGATACCTGAACCAAAAAATAGAAGGTATAATAATGCTCCACTAGTTACAGACAAAAGATAACAAATACTTTGATTAAACATGATAAAGATGTTCAAATTCTGAATAGTCTGCGAGGCGCCAGTTAGGTGATAACAGAGAGGTGAGGTGAATGCAACTAAACTTTATTAAACAGACACCGAGCTTAAATACTACAACTTGCGAGTAAGAATTTCACAAAAATTCAAACATTATTAGGCATGAAGTATCAGATCTAAACTGGGTGGTTTATTAACAGTGCATGGAAGCGAGTGATAAGATAACAATCAAAACCGTTAGGGTGTACGAACGTGTATGAAACACCTGCGGTAAATAGCTACTCCCCTAAAAATTACATACATGTGAAATAGGGCACCCTACTCTTGAGAAGCGTACTGTAGGAGGGTCATTGGGCAGAAGATATGCAGGTTTTAGACAATCAATGGAGACCCATCCTTCATTGCCCCACCAGTTAATCAAGAATGCTTTCAGCGTATGAGGGATCACAAGAAAATGGCCTGTGTAAAGGAGTCCTTGCAGTGGGGCATCAAAGCTGCTTTGAGGGTGAGATGAAAACATTCAACCATTCCATTAGCAGCAGGGTTGTAGGTGGCTGTCTGATGTAGGGTGATTCCCAGGAGGTTTGCTAATGATGTCCACAACTGAGAGGTTGGCATATGTAATATGCTCATGGATACCAAATCTCACTATCCAGCCTGAGAGTAAGGCAGATGTACAAGAGGTGGTCGTTGCAGTTTCCATGGGAATGGCTTTAGGCCCACAAGTGGAGCAGTCTGTGACTATAAACAGGTAACGGTGTCCTTGTGATGTGGGTGGGAGCTCTATTACATAGACGTGAATGTGGGCCAACTGACAGTGAGGTTATGGAAAGGTGCCCAATCCTGAATCCGAGTGGCAATGTACTTTTGAGGTCTGGCATGAAGTACAGGCGCGGACCCAATCATCAGAATCCTTATTAATGCCATGCGAAATGAACTTCGTCTTCAGTAGCTGTGCAATAGACAGGCGCTAGGGATATGAAAGGTTACGAATGAAATCAAACACTTGTCGGCGCATGGGAGCAGGAATCCTTGGTCTAGGTCTACCAGTACTGGCGTCACAGAGGAGGGTGGCGTTAGAGTAATCGAGAGGGACCTCCTCCGAACGCGGGATGTGCAAGATGACTTACACGCTTGGTACTTCAAATCATTTCATTGGGTTTCTGCCACCTCATGGTAATCAAATCTCATGTGAATATCAGCCAATTTGTTTCTTGGCAGGGCATCAGCAATGGGATTTATTTTTCCAGGGTGAAAATGACGGACAGCCAAGTGCACTGCCAGCAATTCGTGGTTGAAGATAAAGTAGCCGGATTCTGCCTTAGACAGTTTTCTACTGAAGAAGGCCAATAGGCGGTGAGAGCCATTAACCACCTGTCTAGTACTGCCCCAATAGCAACGTCGCTGGCATCGGTGGAGAGGAGAGGTGCATGTGGCATGGGAAAAGTGAGAACATTAGTGGTTGATAGGGCATTCTTCGCATTGCAGAAAGACGCTTCTTGAAGGGGACCCCACTTCAGTTTTTTTGGCTTGCCCTTGAGGGAGGAGTAGAGGGGCATGAGCAGCGGCTGGCAGGAAACGGTGATAATAGTTAATCATGCCCAAGAATTCTAGCAGTATTTTGACGGTCAAGGGTGTGGGGAAGTTCTGAACAGCTGCTACCTTCTCAGGGAAGGATGGACACCTTCAAGAGTGATGCAGTGAGCTAAGAATGATACTTCTTTGGCATCAAATGTACACTTGTTGTACCGGACAACAAGGCCGTTCTGTTGTAGGCAGTCCAACATGATGCATAGATGATGGAGGTGTTCCTCTTTGGAGAAAGAGAACATAAGTGTATCATCCAGGTAATATATACTGAAGGGGTGGTCCCCTAAGATGCCGTCCATAAGACGTTGAAAAGTGGGGCCACCAAGAGTAATTGAAGGTGTATGTACTGAAGGAGATGGCTATGGTGATCTTGGTGATGTCTCCTGGGTTCATGGGATCCTGATATTACCCCTTCAGAAGGTCAAGCATGGAGAAAATCTTAGCTTCGTGCAAGTAGTAGGTCACTTTGGCGATGTTTAGGAGGGAGTAGGCGCCTGTAATCCCCAAACGGATACAGTGAGCCATCTTCCTTCAAAATTATGTGTAAAGGTGATGACCGTGGCCTTGAGGCCTTGAGGCAAAGGCCCATTTCTTCCATTTCGGCGAACGTTTGTTAAGCGGCTGCCAAACGATCTGGTGCCAGACACCTGAATCTGGTCAATATTGGGGGGCCTGTCGTCTTGATATGGTGATAAATATCGTGTTTGGCAGGAAACGTGGGCATTTGACGAAGTTGTGGATGGAAAACTTCCGGGTAGGACGTGAGGAGGAGGGTGCACTGATGTAGAGAGCAAAGTCGGAGGGGGCTGATTAAAGGTGTTGACGAGTAAGATTCAGAGTTGACTGCAAGCATCCGTGCCTACTTACACATTTTTTGGCCACTGACAACCGTTCAAACATTACTTTGCAGCAGCTCTGAATCAGGAGTGGTAGAAGCATAACTGCGGCCTATGAGCGTCAGTAAGTGGCTGTAGAGGTCATTGGTTGGGGCGCGAGTGAGTGGTGGGTAGAGGAAGGTTTTAAGGCCACTCCAGCAAATCACAAGGTAGGTGCCTATGTCCTACCGCATTCACGTCAGCTTTGGTTGGTGTTGAATAGTTGTCCATTTCGTCTGGAGTGGAGGCATTGATGGAGGTGTTGAAGGTGATGAAGTGGCTGTCCATAAGAGCAACGACTTTGGTCATTAAGTAATTTTCACGGGCAAAATATTAACATTGGGGATGGCAGCGAGTACAGGTTTGGGCAGGCACCATACCCCAAGGGCAAAAGTAGATTCACTTCACAAGGATAGACATCTGTAGCAGGTTGCAAGCAAGCGATACTGGTCATTTCCCTGAGGGGGACCGAAGCCTTTTGGTTCCCCAAAGGTTGCTGCGAGAGTTGTAAAAGTTTTGCTATGCGGGCAGATGGCGATGGTGAGTACTGCTCCAGGAGGTATTATCTGAGGGTGTCGTACGTCTTTGCGTGGCCCTTGTTCACACAGCCAATCGGAGACTTCTGGGAGTGTCCTTGGGGATTGCCGCGAGAACGTAATCTGTTTTGATGATGCTTGACTGAGTCCCGCCCTTAAGGCGAAACTGGACTTCAGCAGGCTGGCGAAGAATGGTAGTTTCAGGGGTGTGGCGTTGTTAGTGGAGTCAGCGTCAATGGGCGGCATCATCAAACAGTAAGACACAGCAGTGAGGGGGAAGACAGGAGGGAGCTGGACACTCCTGTGGTTACCAATGTGCAAGGTGCCAGGTAGGTGATAACTGAGAGGTGGGGTGAATGCAACTAAAATCTATTAAACAGACATTGAGCTTGAATATTACCACTTGCAAGCAAGAACGTCACAAAATTCAAACATTAGACTGAACTATCAAGTTTATAAACTTGAGAGTTTATGCCTAATGCGAGTGATAAAATAACAATCAAAGCATTACTGTGTACGAGCGTGTATGAAACACGTGAGATATAATAGCATTTGCTTAAATCATCTACAGACTCGACACAATACAAAATAATAAAAAATAGTCTATTGATAATTGACAACTCCCTAACCAACTACAATGATTACTGAAAATCAACCTCATTGTTGTAGTTTTAAAAACTTGCAATTCCGCAAGCCATTAGATATTTCTCAAGCTGCAGAAAGAATATCAAAATTTACTCCAAAAAGGAATTATGAAAACTTTCAATTAAGATATCATTTCAAGTAAATAATATCTACTGAAAGAATATCATCCCTTTGTGATGATATTGTGGAATTTGACAATTTATCGAATACGTAGTGCAACTCCGTGTGTGAAAAGACAAGGAACAGAGGACCTGATAGAGACAACAAAATTAAAAAAAAAATCTATTTCTATAAACATAAACAAGTTTGAAATACAGAGGCGAATAAAGATTTGGACTCATTGACTCCTAACAATAATTGTCTAATCTAACTAAGCTATCTCGAAATGACGCTAAAAATTTAGTTGGCCGTTATGGGGCATTACACGTGGTCCTGTCAACACTACCTTAAATCGTTTCATAGGATAGAAACCACGCGAGAAAGATCATCAATAATACATGTTATTTTAATCAGGGATATTTATTATTAGGATATTTTACAAGCATTCTTCTACTTTAGGATGAATACTTGGAAACAACTTTCGATGATATTGTCAATCTGAATTATATATGTGTATATACTGTATATAATTCAGATTGGGAAATTGTAGGAATTAACATTAATGTAAAATACCTTAACAACTTAAGACTTACAGATGGCATAGTTATGGTTAGTGAATCATGGAAGAATTGGAAAAGATGATAGATGATTTGAATAAAGTAAGCAGACATGCAGACTGAAATGAATATGAGTAAAACTTGGAAAATGTTCAATGAAAATGCAGACAACATTAAAGTTTATGGACGATCCTCTGGAGATTGTTAAGGAATATACGTACTTAAGACAAACAGTAAGTGTTTCCCAAGGACACAGGACCAAAATCAAAAGAAGAAAAAGCCTGGGATGGAAAGCTTTTGGTAAACAAAATGATATTATGATAAGTAAAATGCCACTCTCCCGAAAAAGAAAAGTATTTAATCACATGGTCTTACCGGTATTAACTTATGCATCAGAAACTTGGAGCCTTACTTAGAACATAAGAAAGTCACAATTTAAAGTTATTATAATATATATATATATATATATATATATATATATATATATATATATATGTATATACATATAATATATAATATATACATTATATATATATATATATATATATATATATATATATATATATATGTATATACATATAATATATAATATATACATTATATATATATACATATATATACACATATACATACATATATATATATATATATATATATATATATATACGGTATATATATATATATATATATATATATATATATATATATACGGTATATATATATATATATATATATATATATATATATATATATATATATATATACTGTATATATATACACATATATATTATATATATAATAAATATATTATATATATAATATATATATACATATATATATACACATATACATATATATATACATATATATATATATATATATATATATATTATACATATATTACAATTCAGAAAATATAACTCCAATATAATTAGTAACAATATACCGAAAACATTCTAGAATTACTGAAGCAATTAGAATTATATAGAAATCGTAACAAATTCATCTTCAGAATTTCTACAAGACATACACGATGAAACTGGAAAACTATTCAGGTTTCTTAAGAATTTTATTTTATTACTTGTTTGTATTGTAAAATCAGCAATAATAATAACGTATGTCGAACGCAATGATTTCGACTGATCATAATTGCAATACAACTCAATTTTAGATATACTGTGAAAATGCTACATA
>NC_090726.1:67709546-67722046 GCF_036898095.1 Palaemon carinicauda | reverse complement strand
GTATCACTATATATACAATTGCATGAAAACCTTTGTCTCTGTGTATAGCTATACACACAATTGAATGAAAACCTTTGCCTCAGTGTATAGTCATACATACAATTGAATGAAAACTTGTCTCAGTGTATAGCCCTATATACAAATAAATGAACACTTTTGTCTCAGTGTATAGCTATACATACAATTAAAATAAAAACTTTTGTCTCTGTGTATTACCATACATACAATTGAATGAAAACATTTGTCTCAGTGTATAGCTATACATACAATTAAATGAAAACTTTTGTCTCTGGGTATAGCCATGCATACAATTAAATGAAAACTTTTGTCTCAGTGTATAGCTATACATACAATTAAATGAAAACTTTGTCTCAGTGTATAGCAATACATAAAATTAAATGAAAACTTTTGTCTTAGTGTATAGCTATACATACAATTGAATGAAAACTTTTGTCTCTGTGTATAGCCATACATACAATTAAATGAAAAATTTTGTCTCAGTGTATAGCTATACATACAATTAAATGAAAACTTTGTCTCAGTGTATAGCAATACATATAATTAAATGAAAACTTTTGTCTTAGTGTATAGCTATACATACAATTGAATGAACACTTTTGTCTCAGTGTATAGCCATACATACAATTAAATGAAAAATTTTGTCTCAGTGTATAGCCATACATACAATTAAATGAAAAATTTTGTCTTATTGTATAGCCATACATACAATTAAATGAAAAAATATTTTCAGTGTACAGCTATACATAAAATTAAATGGAAACATTTTGTCTCGGGGTATAGCCATATATACATTTAAATTAAAAATTTTATCTCAGTATTTAGCCATGCATACAATTAAATGAAATCTTTGGTCTCAGTGTATAGCCATACATACAATTAAATGAATTATTTTGTCTTAGTGTATAGCTATATATACAATTAAATGAAAACATTTGTCTTATTGTATAGCCATACATACAATTAAATGAAAACATTTGTCTTATTGTATAGCCATACATACATTGAATTAAAACTTTTGTCTCAGTGTATAGCCATACATACAATTAAATGAAAACTTTTGTCTCAAGTGTATACCCATACATACAATTAAATGAAAACTTTTGTCGTATTGAATAGCCATACATACAATGAAATGAAAACTTTTGTCTCAGTGTATAGCCATACATACATTGAATTAAAACTTTTGTCTCAGTGTATAGCCATACATACAATTAAATGAAAACTTTTGTCTTAGTGTATAGCTATACATACAATTGAATGAACACTTTTGTCTCAGTGTATAGCCATAGATATAATTAAATGAAAACTTTTGTCTCAGTGTATAGCCATACATACAATTAGATGAAAACTTTTGTCTTAGTGTATAGCTATACATACAATTGAATGAACACTTTTGTCTTAGTGTAAAGCCATACATATAATTAAATGAAAACTTTTGTGTCAGTGTATAGCCATACATACAATTAAATGAAAACTTTTGTCTTAGTGTATAGCTATACATACAATTGAATGAACACTTTTGTCTCAGTGTAAAGCCATACATATAATTAAATGAAAACTTTTGTCTCAGTGTAAAGCCATACATATAATTAAATGAAATTTTATGTCTGTGTTTAGCCAAACATACAATTAAATGAAAACTATAGTCTCAGTGTATAGCCATACATACAATTTAATGAAAACTTTTGTCTTATTGTATAGCCATAAATACAATTAAATGAAAACTATAGTCTCAGTGTATAGCCATACATACAATTAAATTAAAACTTTTGTCTCAGTGTATAGCAATACATACAATTAAATGAAAATTTTTGTCTGTGTATAGCCATACATACAATTGAATGAAAACTTTTGTCTTATTGTATAGCCATAAATACAATCAAATGAAAACTATAGTCTCAGTGTATAGCCATACATACAATTAAATGAAAACTTTTGTCTTATTGTATAGCCATAAATACTTTACAATTAAATGAAAACTAATGTCTCAGTGTATAGCCATACATACAATTAAATGAAAACTTTTGTCTTATTGTATAGCTATACATACAATTAAATGAAAACTTTTTTCTTATCGTATAGCCATACATACAATTAAATGAAAACTTTTGTCTTATTGTATAGCCATACATACAATTAAATGAAAACTTTTGTCTTATTGTATAGCCATACATACAATTAAATGAAAACTTTTGTCTCAGTAAATATCTAAGAATAAGATACAACATTGAAGAATTAGAAAGCGTTTGATGTATGGGTTGAGATTAATTTGTTGTGCGAAGTTTGTGAAGCTTCCTGCAGTGCAGGTAGTCATGCCACTAGAAATGAGGATATTAATATGTATCCTCATTGACAGCTGATTAATGGAATATTAGCCAAGTTTTTTTATTGGTTTGGAAATGGTTCAATCAAAATAAATGGATGCTGGGAATTATAAAGTAAAACCGATAGTAACGATTTCAATTTTATGAATATCTCTATAAAACATTGTTGCGCCGAATTCTTCTCCAATTATCACTTAGGTGCAATATATACACCATTTTATGTGGGTCACTGTCCTAATGATAGTTACTGCATAATTATGTGAATAATACTGGATCCCTGGCTGAATTTTGCACCATAAAATATATTAAAAAATTGTGATCTCTCATTGAATGGTTTTCATCAACTAATTGACGAAATTGTGGGGAACTGTTTACTTGCCCTTCATTTCATTTACCTTTTTTGGGGGTAAAACGAGTGATTTCACGAGGAAAGATTTTACCGATATCTATCATTTTTGGTGAAATTTAACAACTTTGACTAAATTACGGACAATAATTAAGTTCGACTTCTGACATATTGTACTGTAAATTGGTAGGCGCACTCATTCTTATTATTCCATGTTTTACTAAATCTTATTTCATATCTGGAAACATTCTCAATTAAAAAAGAAATATGTGTTTTAATGCCTAAAGAGAAAACATAAATTACGATGTATTCCTGTGTTTGATATTACTATGAATGCAAATAGGATAAATGTTATTATGACATATCTGTGCACTTATTGACAAGCCAGAGCAACGCATAAGGATTCCGTCCTGTTGTTTAAAAAGACCAGATCAAGATAGCCTAAACTAAATCCTACGATACTAACCTTAAGCCATATCCCTAGATTGAAAGACTACGTAACCCTACAACCTTTTCCGTCTGGGTAGATGGAAATTTTCCTAGACAACGCTTCACGGCATTAATCTCTGGCACCGTCGTTTATTTAGTTCGTAATGCATGTTGCATAAAATTTTTCATAATTCTGATCATCATTTACATTCAGAACTTCCCGGACAGTTTCATCCTGTTCGTAATACTAGGCATGTAGATAATTCTAATAGTCAGGCCTTCTCCATCATGAGGCTCAATACTACACAGTATTCTATAAGTTTTATTCCGACTGTAACCAAGTTGTGGCATGATCTTCCTAATCGGGTAGTTGAATTTGTAGAACTTCAAAGGTTTAAACTTGCAGCAAATATTTTCATGTTGAACAGGCTGACATGAGTCTTTTTATAGTTTACATATGAAATATATGTTTTGATGTTACTGCTTTTAAAATATCTTATTCTAATTGTTCATTGCTTCTCGTATCGTTTATTTATTTCCTTATTTCCTTCCCTCACTGGGCTATTTTTCTCTGTTGGAGCCCTTGGGCTTAAAACATCCTGTTTTTCCAAATAGGGTTATAGCTTAGATGATAATAATGAAAATAATAATAATAATAATAATAATAATAATAGTAACTCATATCCTTTAATAGCTAGGTTTGCGCACCTTCCAAAAAGACTACCTTCCACTAATCCGGTTTATGGAATAAAAAACCCTCTTATTTTTTACATATCTATACATAAAAGAGCTTAAATCAAATGAAATTTCGACATATCTGGCTTATAATCAAAGGGTAAATTCACTCTAGAATCATTGATTGCCTAATAAATATTAATCAAGAACTATATCGTAACGGAGTCTCGTTAAACAGACTCAAACATACATTATGCCACATCATAACCACAGTGAGAATGGCAATATGCAAATCCCTTCTATTCTCAAACAGCTTCATTTGCAACAACATTTGCGTTTCTGATAATCCAAGCAAGGAGGCATTTTACACCAGTACCATCTAGTACAACCTGGCTGGCTTACGGGCATATTCACTATTTATCATAAAGATTTTGTAACGACAATTTCTTGAATTTCCCATTTACTCGTACATGCGGGCATCACTTCCACGTTATCTATCTATCTATGTACATGTATATATATATATATAGATAGATAGATAGATAGATAGATAGATAGATAGATGTACTCGCAAAATTGTGTCTTTTAATTTGTGTGTGTATATATATATATATATATATATATATATATATATATATATATATATATATATATATATATATAATTGTACGAAGCTGGTCTAGTGTAGAGGAAATATAATAGTTTATTCATGATTTTATTTATATTTTATTTATGCATTGAAGGAATGAATAGCTAGCTCTTAAAATGAGCTCCTCTCATGTAGATGCAAGTATTTTATGTAAATTTCGTAAGACTTTCGTCGTGAATTTCATTGTATATTTTATTCAATTTAGTATATGTAAATTTACGTTATTTTTAAGAATTAATTTTCTATTACACGTATGTTTATTACAAAGTCTTACGTAAACTATTTGAGAGTGTTCTGGGATTCGTGCGAGATATGAACAAGGGCTTAGGTAATAATCTTTTATATTTTATGAGGTTGAGAGTGTTCTGGGATTCGTGCGAGATATGAACAAGGGCTTAGGTAATAATCTTTTATATTTGATGAGGTATTGTGTCATGTTTGAGAGAGAATGCTCAGTAACATGTGTTTTGGAAACTTCCGTACAACGTTCTTTAAAAACGACGCAAAGGACCTAGTGATAGAATGTTATCTTTTTTTTATTTCGGAGACAATGGTTGGGAGGATCTAGCTGACTGAGAGCCGGCTGGCGTGGTGTGATTAGCATTCGGGAGAGCGATACTTGGCAACTCACGCCATTTGCCGGCCCACCATCGCTTCCCAGTTTGTTGGGAAGGTTCTGGAAGCAGATAGATTTCATATAAAAGGTGACACCAAGGTTACAGATTCAGATAGAGAGAGAATTGCAGCATGAGGACAGCTCTCTTCCTCTCTCCCTCTCTCACACACAGCTCAGTGTATTGTTTTAAAAGTGTACAGTGAACAAAAATCACAGTTTTGATGTGAAGAATATTAGTAATCATAGCGAGTACTTATAAAAATTCTCAAGAGTTTTTGAAAACGGCCCCGTAGGAAGATTAGAGATTTGTATTGTGAACTAATTATCTATTGTTCATTAAGTATCAAACTTGAATATTTTATTATTCAGATTTAATTTCAAGCTTTTGTATAATTTACATTACATTATTTCTCTTCCTAGTCTAAGGTTTATCTTCAGATCGTAACTTTTTTGTCTCAATACAAGTTTTGTTCAGACTTAATTTTTTCCAGTGACTTATTTTGTTATTCTGTAAATTCTTTTCAAAGTGTGGTAATGTATATGGAATATATTTATTTTTGTAAAGAGTGTATTATTCCAATCACCATTTTTTAGAATAAGATTCGGTTTGTATCCTGTTAAGAACCACAGTAAGTAATAAATAATACTTGAGAGTGATTACCCAGTTCAATTTTGAGTGTACTTAAGAGACCTTTGGATATTCAGTATTGCTGTCTGTTAGTTATTTAACTGTCTCAGAATTAGAGTAATAATATTTTAAAATGTAACAGTTTTAATGTAAAAGCAAGCAAGGAAGCTTGCAATTCGAGAGGTTGATTAACTTGCCAGTCGTAGTATATATGATATTGTATGGTTGGTTCCCAGTCACGAGCCATAGCATAATATATTTTTAGTTCCCAGACCGAGGAGCCATACCCTTATAATAACACACACACACACACACACACACACACACATATATATATATATATATATATATATACACATATATATCTGTATCTCTGTGTTTAAGAGTGCGTGGGTGCGTATAAGTATCTATAAGAAAACATACAGAGAGCAGGAACAAAGGGTCAATGGACAGCATTAAAGGAAACGGTCTTTTTATATCGAAAAACCAATTTGAAACCAAACATCGACAGACTTGAGATATATATATAACAAGATCCACCCCATTGACCCACACCGGATTATTCGAGAATGCACTTGTCATCCCTTCTTCCTAATTCCTAATTGTGATGCAAAGAAACGCCTAGGCGGTGACATAAGGTGGTCAATAATTCTACTAACTTACTTTGGCTAAGGGATATGGTAATGTCAGCTACAGAGGAAAACTTGTGGAATATTCCCTTATTCTGCACCCACACATACTCATACTGTACATACATACATTATACATACACATATACAAATATATATAAGATAAACATGTATAAATGTACAAAATTATCATATGAATAATTATACACACACATATCTATCTATCTATCTATCTATATATATATATATAGAGAGAGAGAGAGAGAGAGAGAGAGAGAGAGAGAGAGAGAGAGAGAGAGAGAGAGAGAGTATGCACATGTGTTGATGTTTACTAATCTCTCTTGGGGAGTGCGAGGAGCATGCCCAAACCATTTCCATCTACCCCACATCATGATTTCATCCACATATGGTACTCGAGTAATCTCTCTTATAGTTTCATTTCTAATCCTGTCCTTCCATTTAACTCCCAATATCCTCCTGAGGGCTTTGTTCTGAAATCTACAAGATCTATTGGAGATTGTTTCATTGTTATACCATGACTCATGTCCATAGAGTAACACCAATCTCACTAAACTGATATATAGTCTGATTTTTATATGTAATTACAGGCGATTTGATTTGCAAATTTTACTTAACCTAGCCATTGTCTGATTTGCTTTTTTCAATCTTTCACTATACTCTAATTCTAAAGACCCTGTACTGGAGATCATATTTCATATATACTAAAATGATTCTACCTCATTAATCCTTTCTCCTTCCAAGGACATTTCATCTTCCATTGCATACTCCGTTCTCATCATCTTTTTCTTAATTCTATTTATCTTGAGCCCAACCTCGTGTGATATTCTGGTAAGCAAATATGGCAAATCCTGTGGTGTTCTGCTTACAAGGACGGCATCATCAGCATACTCTAGGTCTGCTAAATTCCTATCACCAATCCAATCCAATCCTTCTCCACCATCTCTGACTGTTCTACACATTACAAATTCCACGAGGAGGATAAACAATATAGGTGACCACACAATCCCTTGGAGTACTCCGCTGTTCACTGGAAATTCATTTGATAAGACTCCATTAACTTTTCACTAGCTATGCTCTTGAACAGATTTAATCAAATTTACACATTAAGAGGAATTCCATAATAACACAGGACTCTCCACAAAATTGGCCGGTGCACACTATCAAAAGCTTTTTCATAGTCCAAAAAATGCCATCAAAAGGGGATTTCTATATTCTACGCATTGCTCTATCTATCTATATATATATATATATATATATATATATATATATATATATATATATATATATATATATATATATATATATATAGATGTATGTTTGTATTTATTAGCGCCCAGTTTGACTCGGCTTAGTAGTATCCCAGGGCTAGCAACCTCCTCTCTAAAGACTTACTAAGAATCAGGATGGTCTGCCCTTTCGGTGCAACCCATTCCATTTTTTTTAAAGTCATATAATAAGAAACTATTGCACATATGCACAAATTTATGAGCAATAGGCAGATGTCTGAATAAATGAGAGAGAGAGAGAGAGAGAGAGAGAGAGAGAGAGAGAGAGAGAGAGAGAGAGAGAGTAAATCCAAACAAACATGCATGCTCAACACCCCATTATCGTACATCAGAAGACGTAACCAGTCTTCCTTTAAAATAGAAAAATCGTAATCTTTCTGACGCGGAAAGTCGATTACGTCAATAGTTTTTTGTTTATAAACTCGTTCCAACAATTTCACTTACTTCGCTGCCTCCTACGGGGATCTGAACAGGAACAATTATTGTTGTTGTTGTTGTTGTTGTTATTATTATTATTATTATCATTAATGTTGTTCTTGAGTAGTAGTAGTAGTAGTAGTAGTAGTAGTAGTAGTAGTAGTAGTAGTAGTACACATTTTTCTTAAACATTACGATTCATGTTCCAATAATCTTTACACCAACCGTCTTCCAGAATATTTATTAACTTTTCAGAACAAGAAAAAAGAAATATCCTCATTACTACCCTCTTTATCATCATCATCACAAAGTACTATTATTATTATTATTATTATTATTATTATTATTATTATTATTATTATTATTATTAGCTAAACTGCAACATCAGTTGATTAAACAGAATGCTCTTAGCCCTATAGTACAGTAGGCCCTACCTTGACTAGCAATCTAATTCGAAAAATATGAATAAAGTAAAGAATAAAGCTTAAAAAAATACCAAATAAACATGAATATATACAGAGCGCGCAGCAGTGGTGGTTTTGAAAAAGAAGACCATATATTAAGATAAAGACTAAGATAAGTAAAATGCAAACTCTTGATAATCCTTCAAGTATCCTTTGGCGTTCTATTCAGCCTGCACTGCACGCCATTAATCAAAGACAAGAGGAAGAACAAATTGACAAAGAAGTGTGCTCAAGTGTACCCCAAGTACAATGACTCTAGTCCAAGACAGTGGAAGGCCATGATACAGACAAGAAACTAGGGCATAGTCCCATGGCAAGAGAACATTAGTTGAATTTCGTAACGTCCTTCATTTAAGATATACTTACCATTGCTGAAGAATCTTTCTACCCTTACAACGTTGGCAGCTTAGTCTCTGAACAGTTACAGTAGCAACCCACTTAAGAGAGTGCAAAAACGTAACATTTTTTTTTTTCTGTATTGTCAGATGTATGAGGAAAGAGAAGAATTGGTTAGGTATATGCATAATACTCAGTTTATGTGTGGGCAAACAAAAGATTGATGAACCGTGAATAAAGCTGAAACAACCAAGCATAGGTTAACATGTAACAATCTAATCCTGTATGACACAAGTACTCCGAAGATAGTCTCACTCCCAGCAGACGTGGACGTTGTTAAGGAAACGTAACAAGCCGCATGAAACAATATGAAACTGTTCATGTCTGTTATGTTATAAAACACTTGCAGACAACACAAAATCTTATTTTTTCATTTTAACATAATCCATTTGTTTAATATACACACACATTATATATATATATATATATATATATATATATATATATATTTATATATATATATATATATATATATAATGATGATGGTATATATGTATATATAATGATGATGGTATATATATATATATATATATATATATATATATATATATATATATATATATATATATGGAAAACATCCACAAGGGCAATAAAAATATAAGATCGAGTCCTGACTAGTTTCGTCTTACTTCTTCAGAGGACTGGTTTAATTTAATTTTTTCACATCACATATGGTACAGTGAGAGCACGAATATTTGCACAGATATTTGCTGAATATTCCGAACAAAACATTGTACATGCGTGGGGCCCCATTTCCAGGTGTTTATGTGGGCGGAGTTCTTATCCCATTAGCCAAGTGTCAGGTGGAATCATTTCAGATAGCAGGTATTCTTTTAGGCCATCAGATGCAGTTTCTTTACATCAATATGCTTTTATCTTTGAAAAAAATTATATTCTTATTTGTATAAACATAAGAAAGAGAGATGAGCATACATATATACCTGCAAGCATGCACATGCATATACATAGATACATACATACCCATACACATGCTTGTACATATGATTAACATACATATGCCCATACACAATAAGTAAAGGAGCAGCGAAGCTTATACGGATTAATTTTACAAAGGTAGTTATTTTCTTATTAGAGATTCAGAAACCACAGGTTTATATTCAGAATAAGAAATTGATGCAAAGAGAGTAGAATTATGTGCATATGCAACACCCTGTTTTCCAGGACAAAGCACATATCATACGTATATAGCATGAAAAGTAATGGTCAAGAACACTACCCTGAGGAACACTAAATATCATATTCCTATAGTCGCTATTGTGTCAATGAGCATCTAACAACTACTCTTTTGCAATCTATTACTTCGAAATTTAATAATGATGGTAAGAAATGATCCACCTATCCCCATATGTTTAAGTTTGAAATCAGAGGTGCCATGTGATTGGGGCCATCAAAGGAAGAAGAAAAAATAAGGACAATCATAAAAACTGCCTTACCACATTCAAGGGGATTTCTCTATATCATTGAAATTGTATGGAAGGCATCGCATGCTCCAAGGCCTTTGTAAAAGGCAAACTGCAAACTACGGAACAGGTTACCTTCAGCATATCTATCGAAAAAGGTTTACCAAAGGACATTCAGTATTATTATTATTATTATTATTATTATTATTATTATTATTATTATTAGCTAAGCTACAACCGTAGTTAGAAAAGCAGGGTGCTATGTGCTCAAGAGCTCAAACAGGGAAACTGGCCCAGTTAGGAAAAGAAATAAGGAAACATAAAATAGTGTGCCTGCGTATGACCTCAAGCAAGAGAACTTTAACCCAACACAGTGGAAGACCAGGGTACAGATGCTATAGCACTACCCAAGACTAGAGAAATATGGTTTAATTTTGGAGTATCCTTTTCTGAGAAATGCTGACTACCATAGCTAAATAGTCTCTTCTACCCTTAGCAAGTGGAAAGTAGTCACTGAAAAATTACAGTGCAGTAGTTAACACTTTGAGTGAAGAAGAATTTTGTATTCATCTTAGTGTTGTCAGGTGTATTAGGAAAAAGGAGGATGTGTAAAGGTTAGGTCAGATTATTCGGTGTATGTGTTGTGAACGAAAAAAATGAGCTCTAACCAGAAAGGAATCCAATGTAGTACTTATTATCTGGCCAAAAGAACTGGGCAGTAATGAGCAGGCTTAGGGCTACCACAAACATATTCACTTAATGGAATGTTACTACCTAATTCTCCAACTATTGCAAAAAGGACATATTCTTCCTAAATTGCAAAATATAAAAACAACTTAAGAGCTAAGAAAATAGCTGTCTATATATAAAAAAAAAATCCATTTGGGTCTACACCTCCAAAAAAGTGATGTAATTTCACGGAGCCTAAAAGATAAACTAGTTAATTATAATTTTAGCTTAAAATATGGAATGAGGAAGATTGAGTTTCTCATTATTCTGCTTACTATCAGATACATCAGCCAAAAAGGTTGCCAATTTCTTTAGACAGAGGGTATCAGAGCCATCTGGTTTAAGCATAGGAGGAACTGTTAAGTCATCACCAAAGATTTCATGTTTGAGGATAACGCACCATTTAGATTACTGGGTTGTACAGTCAGCGTCAAACGGTGCTATAAATTTCAAAATTTATCGTACGTATTTCTAAAGCTTATGATAATGAAACCTAATTAATGGAAAATCATGATTACAACCATATAGATATCCCAACAACTTAATTTAGTAAACAAGCTGAAAAAATATATATCCTTCATTATTAAAATACGCCTAACCATGTAGCTAATTCTCAAAGCTCATATAACTTGATTTCCTTTTTTTCAAACCAACTTGTGTCTTATTTATATTTCATTTAATCAGATGCTAAACTTCTTTGTGCTTTATCAAAACAAATCATAATGGTTTTCGATATAACGCTTAAAAAAAAGTATTTTACAATGACATCAGGGAAATGCTTATGCACTCAGCAGTTCCCAATGCCACTGCAAGGTGAACACTGAATATCACACATTTAGAGCCGCCGCTGTCTCTACGGAAAAAAAATATTTTTTTCTTTTTTTAATAAACAATTATTGAACAAACATTGACCATCTACTGGGGAAATACCTTTTGTGGTTCTAAAGTTGATTACTGATACTTGTTATTAGATAAAGAGGATCACAATAATTGGAATAAAATTTACTAACTGACAATCCCACAAGTTTTAAAACTGAAGGTTGCATTTAACTGTTCTTAAGTGTCAGAAATCACTATGTTCGTCTGGTGGTTGCAACTACAGCTGATTCTGGAGTCCTGGGGTCAAGTCCCTCCCCAGGTAGGCAGTGCCTGGTGATGGGGGTATCAGGGCAAAGTCCCTCCCCCATAGTAGGACACGGCTGGGGATTTATAGGTTGGGTAGATAATATTACATTTGTATCATGGGCCCAAACTGAAGCGAAGGTTGAAATAGAGTCAGAATAGATGGGTCTTAAAGGTAAAAATCAGAATGACCAACCACACCTAACTTTCCTATTGAATCTTGTGCAATCATGGTTGATTATGCTTAAGCTTACGGATATTTTTCTTTTATATTATATAAATATTTGCATGATTTTATGCATCTTTGCTAATATGATTAATAATACG
>NC_090726.1:67679546-67702046 GCF_036898095.1 Palaemon carinicauda | reverse complement strand
TATATATATATATATATATATATTATGAATATATATATATATATATATATATTATGAATATATATATATATATATATATATATATATATATATATATATATATATATATATATATATATATACTGTATATAGTAGCATCGACGTTTTTTCCAACAGGAATCTTCGTAATTAAGTAGTTTCTTTAGATTCTTCGACGTGAGCCGAGGGTTAAGGAAACGGGTGATTAATCACTTTCATTTATTTTACCACAACATTTTTTCAACAATACCCTGTCTTTATTACATGATTAACGATTTCCGTTGCTTTACAATTCCTTTTATATATAAAGAATCAGCTAAAATTAGGATTATTATATATCAACAATGACATTTCAATGTTATAAGATAAAATATACGAACATATCAAATTTTTCAGTTTCAGAAATTATATGAACATTCTAAAGAGGATATTGACCGAGTATATACTTACATATATTCACATACATAAACACACAAATGTACACGCCTGATAAAATAAGAGAGAAAGGCAGCTGAATAAACACCTAAATTATGGAATGGAGTCCCGTTGCCAAGGCAACTTCCTTCTATGTAAACCCTGCATTTGAAAATTTCTAGACAAAACATACTATTATTCTTAACAGCAATAGAAATAAAATGTTTTTACTTTATAAACCTAGCTTTAAAGATTATACGTAACGAAGTTAATATTACAAACATTTTACCAGGAAGTCACTGAATATAATAAGAAAATTAGATACAGGTTTTCAAGTGAAGTAGATATGATTCAGCTCTTTTATTAACAATCCCAGAACTGTATTTTGCAGTAAATTCAAGGTGGTGTCCTTGTTACCCAAAGTTCCTTTGTTGGGGAATGAAAGAATGTTGCTTTAGCACTAAAAAACCTTCTATTTAGGAATAAATCAACGGCTCCGTCGCTGAAATATGGTGCCAAGTACAAAAGATTTGATCAGAAGACATACAGTACATATCATATAAAACGGAATATATAAAGCATGTCTTATTTATGTAACTCTGTTTCTTTCGCAGCAATCTATGGTTTAATACACACCCAGTTTAGACTTGCCCTCTTCCAGCTCAGGGTATTGTTTTTCCCCTCTGTACCCTTTATAAGTACGTTAATTAAATTCCACCTCGATCCAAGTTTCAAGACACTACGTAACATCGCCACGACTTAAAATTTCGACCCTCACTTGCATTTCGGTCATTATAGATGATATGTACAATCTAATAACAGTAATATTTAATAAATTCTACCAAATTTGATTAAAATAATAATATTTGGAATGGATTAGACATTAATTAATAGTAAAACAAGATCTATAGCGAGCATAACTGACATTAAGGATAAAATTGAGACAATCAATTTTTGGCATTCCCATCTAAAACGGCTTTTTCAGTCTGGAGTTCTTGACCAAAGATGGTTTCGAACTCCCGGTCCATTTCTACGCTTACAGTATAATAGAAAAGGAAAACGATGAGGATCAATAGGTGATTCCAAAATGTCAATCAATGTAACCAAAGTAGTTTTACGTTTTAGTGTTTGCAGGTTCGTCAGAAGTCTGGTGGTTAACGTTTCTGGGTCTACACTATGTTTTGATTCACGGTCTCCTGGTAAGAGATTTCATATCTAGATCATTTCCTTCCGTTCTTATGCAGGAAGAAAAATCCAATATCACCCTACCCAGTGAACCCCTCAATCAAATCTTTCGCTGTTTACACAATTACCTCATACTGTTTAGGTTGAGTTGGGATAGAATAAAGCCAATGACCTCAGTAAGTCATACCATGTCAATGTCCGAGATGGGAAGAGCAAAAAATGATTACTTTTGTGACCACACAAGGGGGGGGGAGGTTCATTTTAAGTTCCTCAGAGCCGAATTCAAAATCAACAGGAAATGTGAACTGTTTCAAATGGATACATTGATTTTTCAAACGATAAAAAGAAAATACAAAGAGTAAAAATAGTCTCTGCAAAACAGCATTTTCATTGTGTTTTGTCAAAGGGAAAAAGCACTTCCAGAAAAATATATCAGGCTAACGTAACGCTTGACATACCTGTGGCAAAACTCTCATAAGATTTTACTCTTCAACGGCAGTTTGTTCAAGTTATGCTTATTCGTTAGATGACAGTTTCATTTATTTGCAATTTTTATCGGTAAATTCTCTCTCTCTCTCTCTCTCTCTCTCTCTCTCTCTCTCTCTCTCTCTCTCTCTCTCTCTCTCTTACAAGGAGGCTTGCTTAGAAAACAAAAGACCTAAAGGCTAATACTACATGATTGTAAAGAATCTGTGCACAGTTCGAGCAATAATAATAATAATAATAATAATAATAATAATAATAATAATAAAAATAATAATAATAATAATAATAATAATAATAATGCTCTACCCGGAAAAGAAAAAAAAATCCAAAGATTTAAGCCCGTTGAACTTGAAACGGAATAAAATATGCAACAAAGTCTACAGGATTAAGGTTCAGGGTCTTCAGGGAAGGTTGCCGCCACAGTTGAAAGTGAATATTGATGGAGTAAATAACCTGAAGAAACTATTCCATTTCTCTCTCTCTCTCTCTCTCTCTCTCTCTCTCTCTCTCTCTCTCTCTCTCTCTCTCTCTCTCTCTCTCTCTCCATAGTTATTAGGATATCTTCCTAAAAATGAATTGTGCCGAGTTTGATTCCCAAGCCAGCCGGAACGCTATAGGCATATATACCTCTTCTCTGTTGGTTTCAGTAGTTAATTGGACACTTGATAGTTGAATGTGGCAAGTGACAACTATGGTTCAGACGGGCATAAGTTGGCAGAGCTATTAAAAACAGACTTGCTGTGAATCAGACGGAGACACCCTTGTGAGAGACCTAGTCCTCCGGTGCAAAAGCACAACATTGTTACTACTACTACTACTACTACTACTACTACTACTACTACTACTACTAGTAGTAGTAGTAGTAGTAGTAGTAGTAGTAGCAGCAATATTAGCAATAGGTGTAACAATATTAATTTTTATAACACGAAGAAGAGGAAGAATGAATGAATTCTCTCATCCAAAGTTCCATTTATGAGAAGCCAGTTTTAAAGTCGGACACTTTTAGCATGTTATCTTAGAAAAATTCACAAACATGCATCATATATCTAGTCATTAAAGTAAATATTCTAAATCAACCATGCCAAATTATGTCATGAAATAGGTTTGAATTACGCAAAAATTAGGTCATGCAACATTTAATAAACTACGAAGACATTATACGATAGAATTTACTCAGATACCTTACGTCAACAAATTACGTACAGTACGGTACTGCTCTAGCACATGCAGTCATAGTAATCATGAACAGAAACTAAAACACAAATAAAACATTAAACGCAATGAAGTACAAAATGAAAATAACAATCAAGTCGTTGATATCTGTGTTTAGTACTTCTTAGTGGTTACGACGATGATCATAATTTATACTAATGGCATCCCTGCTACCTTATACTAGGATGTTCTTGTCCTCGATAGGTAGCCTATTTACGCAGATTCAAGAAGCAATTGGATAAGGAAATTAAACAAAGCTAGTCAGCACATTCGCTCTTTTAACGTCTTCACAATGACCCAATAAGGAGTATGAAATCTTATCAGAATCAACGTGCAAATTTATATAACATGAACAACGAATGTAATTAGCATTTTATGTCTACATAACACTTTACGTGATTCAAAAAATAATTTGTAGAACTAAACAATAAAGGAACTTCGTCTTCCATGAAGTTTACGCAGAGAAAACCGTGCGCTTACTCGCACGCACTCGCAATATCTGAGCAAAAGTTGAAGATAAGAATTCCAAGTCATCGTACCAGATACCGGAGGGACAAATTATCAAATTAAGACTTGGGGTAAGACAGTGATTATCTTGTTTCACACAGATAAGTCTGAATTTGAGACAGATAATTGGTAACATGATATGGGACGGATTGGGGAAGGCGATGGAGAGGGGGAGAGAGGGGGGGGAGGGAGGAGGGGGAGGAGAGTTAGAAAGGGGACAAAGGAGAAAGAGGAAAGGGGAAGACAAGTAGGTTGTGTGGATGAGGAAGGATAGTGCAACAGGGAAAAGAGGCAATATGGAAGGAGGGGGATTGTGAAGATGGAAGTAAGAAGAAAGGAAGGGCAGTGTGGAAGAAGAAGTGCTAGTGAAACAAGAAGAGAGGGAGAAAGAATAGAGGATAGGCATATGGCCAGTGTGAAAGGGGGAGCTAATGAAACAAGGAGGAAGGAAGAAAGAGGAGGATGACAAAGAAGATAAGGAAGAAAAAAGAAAGGGAAATTGGGCAGCAGTGAAGAAGAATGACAGTGAAACAGAGAGAAATAGGAGAAAGGGGAAAGAAGAGAAGGAAAAAAATATAATCAAGTACGGGAGGGGCTACAAAAACAGGAAGAAGAGGAGAAAGAGAAAGAAATTGGCAAAGCTGTAGGGTGGAAGGGGAAAACTAATGAGAAAGGGAGAAATAGTTACTGTGGAAGTTAAGGGAGTATGAAAAAAGAAAGGATAAGAGAGAGAGGAAGGACAAGGAAGAAGGGTGTGGCCATGCTTTTGAAACAGGAATATAGGGAGGAAGAGGTGAGAAAGGACAAAGGGACAGTCTGGAAAGGGCAGATTAGTGAAACAGGAATAAAGGGATAAAAGGGAGAAGATGGACAAGGGGGAAGGGTGGATAGGTAGGCTAAGGAAAAAGAGGATAGGATGGGAAAACGAGATTATGAAACGGAGAGGAAGCAAGAAAACGAAGAACATGGGGAAGGAGACAGTTTGGAAAAGAAGAAGTGAGATATGCAGAGATAGGAAGAGGGGAAAGGAAGGTAGGGAAGTGGAGAAGATAGGAAAAAGGAAAGTGAGAGGTTGTGAGACTGGTGCCATGCTTAATTAATCTTAAGTGGTCTTGTTCGGTAACTAAAACGCCGTAATCACATTTCATATGTAAGTGATACACAAAATGAATAATGAAATTCTTAGATGCATAAACTACTTTTCAAATTTATCATCTGAAAAAAATAACTTCAGCTCTTAATCCTTATAGGTACCATGCATAGAGACAAAATCATACACTATATATATATATATATATATATATATATATATATATATATATATATATATATATATATATATATGTATATATACATGTATATATATATATATATATATATATATATATATATATATATATATATATATATATATATATGTAAAGAACCACTAGGAAAAATAAGACAGTGGATCCTGATCAGTTTTGCCTCTGTTTGGGACATTTTCTAGAAGACTGATATAGAATACAATATACGATGTTCTACTTTCTTATACCGAGGGCGGCAAAAATACACACAGAAATTTCCAAAATACCTGTGATCTTGAGATAAATTGTAGGGGCCTTCTTTTACAAAGTATGGTTTGTTTATCAAGATTGTTTGCTTGAGCAGCTGTTAGGGATTATTTCATTTAGGAAATAGCGGACGTCCCTGGGGAAACACCAGCTCCAAATGCTAAAATCGATACAGCTTACATATTTCGTAAGACGTAAATGGGTCAAGTTTGCACATATCATAGCTGATACCTGTGTTGCTATCAAAATTCCTATTTTGTATCATGTCTTCAGAAAAGAGTTAATTTTGGTCCAAATTTACAGAATTTCATTTGTCCCACCGGTTCTTAGCATCGGAACATAACATGTTCCATTGAGTTTTATGCATAAAAAGATACCATACACCTCTTCCAAACCTATTTTGCTCTCTTTTCCCATCTTGGAATATACCGTCACAAAATATGTAGACCCTACCCTTCACCCAAATTCATAAGCCAGATAACGCCTATGGTTTCTCCTGAATGTTGGGCTGAATAAGTCATTCCAAGACCTATGATAACCAAAACCCTGTGGGAAATAGAAGCGCAACCCTCCGGTGATGATCAAAGAAGTATACGAGAAAAACAAAGACATCATGAAAACGGAGGAAGAAAATTGCATTTGCAACTTTTGCAAGAAAAAGAAATACACCTTGAAGCCTCAATACCATCAGAATGGTAAGCAATTTTTCGAGATTATTGTTATGAACAAAGGAGAAAAAAATTAATAGAAAACCAAACTGAACCCTTAATATGAAAATGACAAACTGATAGAAATAAGTACCTAGACAACGCAAAATCATGATTGTGTTGCTAACTTAATGAACAAACATCTGCTGTCTAGTAGCGGGCTATATCCCTTCTATAATAAACCTGGAAATGTTCAAAGATGCAAGGTATTTTAACAGATATGTATTCATATTAGCATTTGGATCATTTTTAGCTTTGTTGGCAGTGCGCCAACTTTGGGGAATTTTTTCATGAGCTGATTAGCATAATTATTGTTAATAATAGCTAATGCATCTAATTAAAATATAAAATTTTTTACTAAGTATCCTAGAATCATGTGCAATACCACTTTTTATACAAGTTTATCCAGGGAATTAATTTCTGATCTAATTTTTGTGATTAAAGTTCAAGTTCGTCGTTTAATTTAAGGGTCATGGTCATTTATAGCCAATATGTGCATGTTGAAAATATGACTAAGGTAGCAATATAGTCATTATTGTCAGCAAAATTATATATTCATGATTAAAGCAAAAGGCTTAGAATTTTTTTTTTTTTAAAAAGGGGACTTTTGAAGTTCTTTATATGTATCCTTTCTTAAGCTGATTTTTAGCACTTTTCTACTTACAATTTACAAATCTTTAGAATAAAAGTTAAATTTTCCTATTGGATTTACTTAGATACTATAAGAAACTTTCGACATATTTTTTTTCTGTTGACAATGCGGTATAAGTAAGGTATCAAATACACTGTACACTTGTAAAACGAGACTACATCAAAACCACGGAATAAATTTCATGTACAGAGAAGAGTCCGATTATAGAGGCAACCAAGATTTAGAAGCAAACATGGGAAGGGTCACATTTCAAAGGTGAAATTAGTAAGCAAATTTCACATTTGTTGCAAAATTGAACATAGTAAGAATTAAGAACAAATTTAACAGGCCGTCAATAGGTGGACAATCTGATCACACCAACCTTGCCAACTCACAAGCTTCTCTGTTCAGAAAGGAAGGGAGATTAGCTTCTGCAGAAGCTCTGCATCAAACGCCTCCTGCCGTACTTTTTCGATGCTGGACACCACAACTATGCAAGGTACCTCTCATGGTACATTATAGAAATGTTAGTGCTATTGCCTGCTGATGCCAAAAATGATCTTATCTCTGGTGCTTTTGTCTGTAGACATAAAGCTGGCAGCTGGAATTCTGTTTCAGCCGATTATTTTGGGGAGCAGACATCGATAAAAAAATTGGTAAACGTAGACTGAAGGTTATCTCACTATTCCCACAACATGTAGCAAATTGGATTGACTCCTTCCTGATATCTGCATACATTTCTGACATTCTCAACCGCTACTATTCTACGGATCAATCACACACAATAAGAAAGGTGTCAACAGGCGTAAACTACATGAAGCTGACCGTAGGCGTATCGGTATCAAACTTGACAAGTGTTCACACACCATAGAGAACAACAGTGAAGTCCTTTTCAACATCCATAATGGATAAGTGGCTCCAACAGAGGTCAATGTAGCAGACTCCCTCGATCTTAGTGTGATAATGGCTACTGCTTTCTGCAATTTACTCCCAAGCGGATTCCATGCAGCACTCACATCACCAGTAAGGACTATGGAACGTCTAAAGCGAGGTGTAAAAATTGGTGATAATGTATTTGATCTAGTCAGCTTTTCTGTGGTTACTCGTGGTTGGTCAACAACGGGAAATGGAAATAATGCCGATTTTTTGGCTATGAGCTGTGTGCTGTTCCTCCATCGATTGTTGATGAATATGGTTGTCTACGCAAGGGGAACAAGTCAGTATTGGTTCAAAAAAAGGTAGTAGAACAGAATGCCTAATGACATATTGTAATGCCTAAAGACAGAATGCCTAAGGACAAAATGCCTAATTCCATGACACGGACAAAATGCCTAACTGACATAATGCCTAATGGACAAAATGTCTAATATACAAAGTGCCTAATGGACAAAACGCCTTCCAGGCAAAATAACCTTATTTAGCATTCTTAAATAAACTAATCGATATTAGTAAATATCTTACAGTTAAAACCCTTATGACTACCCAACAAGTTGTTGTTCATTTTATTTAGCTTTTTTAAATAAATTATTCGCGATTAGTAAAGATTTTACAGTTAAAACCCATATAACTATCCAACAAGCTGTTATTCATTTTACTTTTCTTTTTGCACTTTGAAAGGCCGAAAAAACTTATTCTTCTTTTCCTCAAACAAATTTCTTTATCAATCTTTAATTTTTGTAAGAATAGAATAGAATCGAATTTGCCAAAAGCTACGAACCATCTAGAAGGATGGCACCATACTTTTAACAAGAGAGTTTCAATTACTCACCCAACTCTCTCTAAGCTTGTAAAAAAAATCAAAACTGAACAAGCAAGTACCGCCTTAGTTGCAAATGTTAAAAAAGTTAATAAGAAATATATTCGAGTAAATGAACGGACCAAAAAAATTCATGCAACTTACAATAAGGATGAAGGTTTATGCTATCTAAGGGCTATGGCACATAATTTTTTAATTTTCTTCAATTCTGGTAAATAACCTATTCATGATTAGATAAATTTATATTCATTCTGTTTTATGTTTTAAAAAAACTAAGATTTAGTTTGTATTATGTTTTTAAAGAGTTATTGTTTAATAAAAACACTTTTGTGACAAGTTTTTTTTTTCTATATCCTTGAGTCCCATAGATATTTCATATTTTATAAACATGTTATCTATGAGTCCTCCTTAATGCCAAATATATGCTAGACAAACTCCAACAAAGAGTTATTGAATTTCATAGCAGTATGAAGCCGCCATGGCCGAGGTCAGTATTCTACAGAATGCTTAGCTATCTAGTTCCCTTTTTTTATCCCTTTTTATGTTTTGTCCAGTAGGCATTATGTCTGTTAGGCATTTTGTCCGTGTTGAGGAATTAGGTATTTTGTCCTTAGGCATTCTGTCCTTAGGCATTATGTCATTAGGCATTTTGTCTGCTCACGCAAAAAACTGGAGTGAGGCAGTGTCAGCCTCAAAGTCCTGATAATGTAATCACTGACGTCCAACAATTGCTGTATCATGTGGTGGGGCCCTGTGCAGGAAGTGTTGGGGTGTTGGCAGACTTAATGAAAGCAAGACTTGCATCATGTTCTGCACCAGAGAAAATCCTGAATTATAAGCCAAAGCCCATGAAAGGCAGCATCAAGCTGGTGTTGGTGCAACCACATTCAATCTTGTCCTGAAGGGCCCTCTGGTAAGTTGTGAGGCCTTTTGAAATACAAGGTCAACAAACGTAACCTGTCACATCTCCTTAGCACATTTGACCTGGAATGTGGGGTGTCAGCTGAAAGTAACGATGATGGCGTCTCTCTGCAGGAAGAAGCAGACATAACTGTCATCCTTTATCTGTTTCAAGCCAACGATGCTGGCCGATATGTGGTCCGGATTCTAAGTGACGACAGTGATATTTTTGTTTTACTGGTCTACTGGACATAGCAATATGGTTTACAGGGTTGTCTCTCCACCCCGATGGAGAAGTGGGATGGTGTAGTGCTTGATAATCAATACCCCATGTGCAAACTTGGGGGACACGGGACAGATTGTGCTTACAACTGCTTGGAGCCCATGCAATAACAGGCTGTGATACTTTGTCGTACCCCTTCGGCAAGGGCAAACTTTGGTTTTGAAGACATTGAAGACAGCAATTTTCCCAGTACTTTTTGACGTGCTAGGCGATGAGGACGCAACCGAGGCAATCTCATGGCAGTTGGACAGCAGTTTTTTGCAGCTTTATATTGACAACCAGAAGTTACAATCATGACTCATGCCTGTTACAATCTCTATACTCACAAGCACGGAAAACCATTGCACATCATGTCTCTGCCACAGACAAAAATCTCTACCTCCACATAAGACGTGCTCCCTTGCAGACGCTACTTTGGAAGGCAACAAACAGAATCCTCCCAATGTGTCCATCTTCCATCACAGAGCACTGATGGGAAGTAAAAGACGAGATGGTTTGTCTCTGCATTGATGATGGCCCCTCAGGATCACCGCCTCTGATGAGTGTGATTAGTTGTGGTTGCCGTGCAAAAGGAAAAGCATGCAAGGAAACCTGCTGTAGCTGTCACCATGAAAAACTCATTTATACAATATACTATTTATGCACATCAGGTGATGATTGCTAGAACCCTTTCATTAAGAAAGAACACATTGAGGAACACAATGCAGATAATGAAGATCCTTATTCGTATAAAGATGTAAATATGAGCGAGATACACGATGATTAGTTCAGATCAAAATCTGCAAAGTAATCAGGTGACATGCATACAAAAACATTCTTTGCAGTTAGTTGCCACAGTAGAAACTTTTCCACAATAGTGGCTCAAAATGGCCTTGACCTTTATTTTAGCTTATTACCTAGACCATTTATCACAAAAATGATATGAGAAATGAATACATTGTATCAAAGTTCTCTAGAAGAATGATATCACACATGATTTTAGGACTCTTATTCAAACTATTACATTTTGATTATTTGCACCTATTTTCAAAATTTGCAGATCAAATTGGAAAAGTGCTAAGAGCAATTTTCAAATGGATACATATCTAAAGATCTACAATAAATTGTGCATTTATGATTAAAAAAAACAGACTTGGCACTCTTACAAACAATTTCGCTGACATTATTCACCATTAAAGTATGTAAACCTAACTTGGTTATATTTTCACAATCCAAATGCAGCTATAAATGAACTTGACCTTTACATCTGATGGTGACCTTGACCTTTAATCCCAAAAATTATATTAGAAAGGAATTCCCCGGTCAAACTTGTATAGAAAGGTGGTATTGAACATGATTCTAGGAAACTTAGTAATAAAGTTACATTTTAATTAGATGCTTTAGTAATAATTAACACAAATTATACTAATTACCTAATAAAAAAAAAAATTTCCCACAGGTGGCGCAGTGCCAAAAAAGTTCAGAATAATCCAAATACATATATGAATACATTTCAGTTAAAAAACCTTGCATCTTTGAACATTTCCAGGTTAACATTTTGGCAACTACTATGAGATTCAGGGCCTCTGTAACACGGTTTTTTGGACTTTGCTCCTTATCAAAGCATCGGATGTAGCTGAAGTTGACATAAGTATATTTTACAACCACACACAAATTTTATCAGCATTATCAATAACCTAAACACGATAGTTTTAATTTTTATAGAGTAAAAATGATCTAGCCGACGCCATGGCCAGTGATAACGAGCCAAGAGTCGAAAACATTCATTACGTAAGCAATGTAAACACCTTTTGACAAAATTTTGCCCCGCCCATCCACCAGACACCCATTCACCTTGTTCCATCGGCTCTGAAACCCATAACAGTCAAGAATGGCTAAAAGGATTTGGAATTGCCCCCGTGGTTGCAAAACTGCATTTGTCTTACGACTTGCAACTTTATACAGTCAAGAGAAAGCCCGTGGCCATATTTACTATAGCCTGAATAGGTAATTATTCAGTTTCTAGTTTAAATCTAATGTTTATGGTCTGATTTGTATTTAGCGTAACATGATTTTAATACTTGTAATGTCATTCAGGCTTTTGAACATTTCCATTAACTATTCACTATGCCACCAAGAGAGAGAGAAAGAGAGAGATTGTTTGTAGACAGTCTTCATATAACTATTTTTGTTAAAATAAGAATTTAGTGCTAAAATCTCCATCAGACCAACGGATCATCCGATATATATTTTTTTCTTCTTAGTCCGTACGACCGTGTAGGCTATGTTTTGGGCATGACTGCATTCTGTAAATAAATCATGAATAGTTTTAGGAGTTTTATTTGTACATCTAATGGGAATTTATAGAAGTAAAGTGAACATAATTCATTTATCCTTTAAAATAATTACTACACGTAGCAAAACAAATAGTAGTGAAGATGATAATGCAATGAAGGAATGATACCATACCTTATCTTAAGCTTCAACATCTTCAATAACCTACCCAGTTGCCATAATTTGTCAGCTTAATGAAATAACCTATCATCTAATGTTAAACTTAATTTCTGAGGAGGCCATGGCTTATTGCACAGTGAAAAAACATGACAAAGACTTTATGAATGGCGGAACGATACATAAATGTGGGTGGGGTATCTGTGCTAGCGTAGTAATACTACTGTAGCAGTAGTGCCGCAACAGTAGTATACATGAATTAAACGTTTAGGCCAACTGCTGGGATCCTTGAGGATTATTTAGCACTTCTTACAACTGCTCGAGAAATGAGTCTTTTTAGCCAGAATTTAAATTTTCTGATCCAACAATGCCCATGATAGCCTTCAGTGTTATCCTGAATTATAACCAGGCCAAAGTGGGTGGAGCCTCATGAAGTCATCATTCTGATGATAATTATTGGTGAAGGTTTAAAGCCGAAATACGGTACCGGCTATTATTATTATTTTTTTTTTTTACAGTAAATAGGTAGGTAGATAGACAATAAATAAAAATTGCTTGACATTGGATATAGCAGTTATCAGATCAAGCTTGTCTACTACGTTTTTGAAAATTACCAACTATTCCTTGCACCTTGTCAATCTGATTATAACCTATAAAGTAGACTGTAATTTCTTAGGAAACTTATTTTGGCAGTTAGACTAATAATCGAAGTGTTTTTGTATTTATTAACATATTTTGTTGGTTTGTTCATTATGACAATTATCAGTGGAGAGGTTTCAGAGTTCATAAAGGTGTACTGCTTTGCTTTTATTTAAACTTTTGTGTCATTGTTGGCAGAGGTATAGCCTTCGTTACGTATAGCCAATCATCGATCGAGAAAGAGGGAAGAAATGCCGTCATAAGTTTCGTAACGAGTGCGTTCGAAACCTTTTCTCTGAATAAGTTGGCCCGTCTTCAAAAAACGTCACTTTTACATTATAAGTACCAAATTTATTCAACCTACGTAATGCAGAATATAGTCAAAATTTATGTGTAGCTATAATGTGTATTCTGAATAAGCGTTATATTTATGAAATTCATAGATAAGAAATTATTGCGAAAAAACCGTGTTACACAGGCCCCGAATCTCATAGTAGACTACTGGTTCCTACTATGACATTGTGCCTGGGGTTTTACGGTTTTAAAAGCCGCTCGTGAATAGCAGGGGCAAAAGACAGTTTTATTGTCTTAGCAAGCAGGACAATGCCCTAGAGACTAACAATATAAGCATATGATCAGCGCCTAAGACCCCTCTCCACCTAAGCTGGGACCAGGTAGGTCCAGGCAATGGCTGCTGATGACGCAGCAGGTAGGCCTATAGGCTCCCCCCCCCCCATCCTTAGCTCACAAGGAGGTTGAGGTTGCAATGACCAAAAGAACTAACGAGTTTGAACGGGACTCGAAACCCAGTCTAGCGATCACCAGACAGGGATGTTTCCAATGAGCCACCACAGCCCTATATTTCGAATTGTCACCAAGTGCTTAAATCTGTATGAAAATTATAAAAAAAACTGTGCAAATTTGAAAAATCTACAGATATTTCTTGCAAATGGGCAAATATCAAGAGAGTTGTCAATGGCATTATAGAAAAAAAAATACAAAATTTCAAATAAACCATTATCAAATCAAAACTGGAAAAAATACAATTGAAAACAGCTGACAAGTCTGGTGCTTTGATATTTCTTAATAAAATTTATTTAAAAAAATGCATTAACCGTGAGTCAATAAATTACATATGAACAGCTACACAAAAACCTTATCGACACTAAATAATATTAAAAAAAAAAAAAAATCTGAAAGACTTTCAAAAGGGTGAAGAATTTCATAGGAAAAAAGCTTTGGGTGACTTTGCTAACGTTAAAGTCTATTCACAGAATCATAAAATCAGATTAGAAAAGTTATTCCCGTCAAGCCAATATTCATTTCGAGTATGTAAATACCTGAATGATGTCTTTCCTCCACTAGTTGCTTTCGTATCAAATTGAAACATAAGAAATACCGCAGATGATGTCACAAAAAAAAGAGATCGTGTATGCATTTCAACTTGGCTGTATCTTTATTCACAAAAGTACCTATTGGTAATGTGTTACGTTTCACAGGAACTTCAAAAGTTCAAACTTGCAGCAAATGTTTTTATGTTGAACAGGCTGACATAAGTCTTTATAGTTTATATATGAAATATCTGTTTTAATGTTGTTATTGTTTTTAAATATTTTATTTCAATTGTTCATTATTTCTTATATCGTTTATCTATTTCCTTATTTCCTTTCCTCAATGGGCTATTTTTCCCTGTTGAAGCCCTTGGGCTTATAGCATCTTGCTTTTCTAAATAGGGTTGTAGCTTAGCTAGTTATTATTATTATCAATAATAATAATAATAAAAATAATAATAATAATAATAATAATAATGATAATATTAATAATAATAATTGATAGTAAAAAATTGGATTTAATAGGCTCTAAAAACACTTTTAATAGGATTGATTAATCTAAGCATGCAGGATTTTAAATTTGGATTCAATCCAAAAGTTTAGTAGGGTCATTGGAAATCCCTTATCACCAGTATCAAATAACCTATACATGATTTTTTAAAGCAGAAAGCTAAGTAAATTTATTCCAGAAAAATGTAAAATTGTTTTGTTACACAGCCTTGAAACGAAAATGTAAATGCTTAAATAAAAAATAAAGGTATAATGAATGGGTAATGTATTTTAATACGGAGAGGGAGAAAGAGTGCAGCTTACCCCTTTCGGAATGCCATACACGCGAGTATAGTATCTATAGAAAACCTAACCAATATCCCCACATCTATACATTCTCGCTCAGGTTACAGCAATATATTACGGCATTAGTATTAAGAGAATTATGTATAAGAAGCACTGAATACGCTGATGGTAAGATAAACATATTTGAGAATTACACAAGCAAGTAAAATATCATTAAATTTTAAAAGGCGTATAAAATTTATAACACGCACAAAACGCATGTATTGCCATACAGAAACAACTTTAAAGTTATTCTAAATTTGTTAACCAAATTTCGAGAATAATGTACGATCTAAGAGTAATAATAAATTTTAAAGAATTCGCCTAACATTATCAAAGATTCCTTATTTCATATCTAAAGAAATTCATCTGGTATATTAAATATTGGTCAAACTGGTATATCTAAAAAACTGAAAAGTTCATATATATATATATATATATATATATATATATATATATATATATATATATATATATATACATATATATATATATACAGTAGGCAAACGGTAGCAGCTCAACTTCTTTCATGTTAGGAGGTAATTTATTCTGTAGGCACTAAAAAAAAAAAAGTGTTCAATCTAATAACATACTTTAAAGAGTCATGGGGTCCAGATTTATTTAAAAATAATATATCATAAACATGAATTGATGAGTATACAAATCCAACCCATTTTTTTTTTTTAAATTAAAAAATCTAAGGCTGTACCATTTGTAATGTTTGGAGCTGGTGTGATCTCAGTTACCCCTGATCTCAGATATACCAAAGAAAGCCCAATCTTCAATCCTTCTCTCAATGATTTCCTTGGAGTGTGCGCGCCTCTACATTACTATCACCTTGTATACAAAATATAAATTCCTCTTATCCTGTACTAGACCTTCAACTAATGTCTTAAAAATGGCCGAAACCAGCCAGTATTCAGTAAGTTTAATGTTTCTCAGGGTTCTTTATACCTGAATATCATGTGTTTAAGTGACAGTGTATTGTACTAGTCTTGGATAGTGCCATAGCCTCTGTACCATGGTCTTCCACTGTCTTAGGTTAGAGTTCTCTTCCTTGATAGTACACTCAGACACACTATTCTATCTGTTTTATCTTCCACTTTTTATTTTTATCTTATTTTTTTTTTTAAGGGCCATGGATGCCTCTTGGAAAAGTTTCCTTCTCCCAATCAATTCCTTTATGTTCCTCTCTGGCATTCATTTTCATAACTATCATTAGTGTCCTGCCTAAGTTGAAGTGGCTATTCTGGAGAGTACTTAGCCATGGATGGTGTGTCGTCTCCTCCGTGCTGACCAATTTATCCGACCTCTTGTCTTTCGTCTATCAATTGCATGAATGGGTTTATCTACAGTCGTGTACATATTGCTTTTGTTATCATTCTTTTTAAGTTTGTTTTCATATATGATGAGACTTTTTAATTGTTTTTAATTCATACTCTGTCTGAAGATACTGACCAAAATCAGACCAGTGCATCCTAGACTTCACAAGAGTCGTCTAATGTATTGCAATATTTGTAAAACGTATGCTAATATTTGAGACTTTACAGTAGCTTCCAAAAAGATATTGCATTATGCTCTGAAACTTTAATTTCTCCAATTGGGCCCTCTTTTGAGCTCCTCGTTCCAGGCTTTAAAAAAAAACAGTAATTTTGAAATAGGATGTCATTCCTAGATGAAGGGGAATGGCGATGTATATTAAGACTGAGTACCCTGCATCTCATAAGTTCTGCTCTGAATGTTGATGTAATGATATTCAAGTCATAAAAATTTGTGGCTGTCTTAACAACTTTTATTTGTATTCCATCTATCAGAACACAGACTTGGATGATTCTATCTTTGATTGTCTTCTTGGCATTATAGCTATGATACAAAATGATGATAGAAAGGGCTTTTTTGTGCTTGTTAATTTCAACACTCATTGTAGACTGTGGTTAAATTTGTTACACCTACTAATCACACTGGCTTAAGAGCTTTCGACTTTGCCTCTGAAATAGGCTGTCAGTAAATCATAAGTGAAGCTATTCACGTAACTGGTAACTGCTTGGACTTAGTATACACCGACTCCCCTGGTGTTATAATACGTAAGGTTGGTTCTCCAGATGGGACATCTGATCATGCCTTGTTTCTGTTAGTAATCAAAACCGAGAAGCCTGACGTTGAAGTGTCATACTCATGTGAGATATATATAAATCTCAAGTAGAGTTGAATGGCATCTTGGGTGATCATTTAAATTTGAATTGATCACAATTAGATAAAAGTGTTGAGCCTGTTTTTATCTTCAATGAGAATCTGGTCATTAATTCGAGTGTTGAAATACCGAGTGAAAGGTAAACCCTGGTTCAATGTTTATTGTAAAGTCGCTTACCTGGAGAGAGACGAAGCCTATCATCCTTGGAAAAGTAACAGATCACAATTGACTTGGAATACCTTTACTCAGTTAAAAGCTGTTGTTCAGAAAGTTAATGCTTCAAATTAAAAGGAATACAATTTCACCATAATGAAACCTATTCTGGTACAGCCGAGGAACAGAAACGGTGGGTTTGTGCTTAATTCTCCACTCTTTGGTATAGACTTTCCTTCTTTATTTAAACCAGAAGGCTCTGTCACCCACTATCCAAAGATAAAGATAACCCCTTTGGATGGTGTGTTTCACAGTAAGCAAATAAAGAAAACTTTCTCTCCCTCATTCCTGTTTTACTGAGGCTGAACTAACTACTTTACCTATTCTGTCAGTTAGAATTAAAACACTCTTGAGCGATATTGATGCTTATGGATGTGTAAATCTAAATGCCATTTTTCCTTTGTTTTTCTATGAAGAGCACCGATTTCATAGCTCATAAGTTGTCTATTATTTTTTGTAAGTTAGCAAGAGGAGGCTCTTTTTGTGCTTGTTGGAGAGTTGGTAATGTTAGTTCATTAGGGAAATGGGTTTGTGGTAACTCCAGCCCTTATGATTATCACCCAATATTCATAATTCTCATATCTAAAATTTTTTAATGTCTTGCAAAACGTCTAAACAGTTATGCTGAAGGTAATAATCTATTCACTAGTTTACTATTTGGCTTATGCAAGGGCCTTGGAGTATGTGATACCTTTTTTGAAATTTCCAATGCTGTATAGATATTCCTTGACTGTGTTCCGGAAATTCGTATGATTGGCATTAATTTTAGCGCTGCCTTCAACAGCGTTAATCATGAAGCACTTGTTTGCAGACTCAAAAAGTTGGTAGTAGGCGAGTCTTTTCTCAACATCATCATGGTAGCTGTATATGCAGGTGATACTACTCTCTTTGCATTAATTCCACTTCCTTGATCTGCGGTTGCTGTACTCCTTAATAGAGATTAGCAAAAATTAGTGTATGGTGCAAATTATGTGTCATAAAGTTGAACCCTAACAAGGCCGAGGACAGTAGCTCCTCAACATCCATATCTCTACATTGATAACGTTTCTTTAATAATATACAACTTGAAAAATGTAGGTATGATTCTGGATTGTGAATTTACTTTTGAGAAACACATGCGTTCTGTTTTTTCTTCAATTGCACAAAAAACTGACTTATTGAGGAAGTCTTTTATAAAATTTTCATTCCATCTGGTTTCGAGTATTGTTCTCCTGTCTGGTCTTCAGCTGCCGAATCTAATCTTAATTTGTTGGACAAAAACTTGCTGTCTATTAAATTCTTATTCCCAATCTGGTTATTAATCTCTGACACCGTCTTTCAGTTAGTTCTTTAAGCAGGTTGCATAAAATTTTTCATAACTTTGACCATCCTTGACATTCATATCTTCCCAGACTGTACCATGCTGTTCGTAATACTAGGTATGCAGTTAATTCTAACAGTCTTGCCTTCTCCATCATATGGTTCAACACTACACAGTATTCTAGAAGTTTTATTCCAGCTGTGACTAGATTGTGGAATGATCTTCTTAAACGGGTAGTTGAATCAGTGGAACTTCAGAAGTTCAAACTTGCAGCGAATGTTTTTAAATAAGTGTCTCTTCATAGTTTATATCTGACAGGTCTATTTCAACGTTGTTACTGATATTACAGTAGGATATTCTATCTTCTTTACACATTACTTCTCAAATATGGTATAGTTTATATATTTCTTTATTTCCTTTCCCCACTGGCTATCTTCCCTGTTGGAGACCTTGGGATTGTAACATACTGGTTTATCAACTAGGTGACACCACATTCCCTTGGAGTACTCAGCTGTTCATTGGAAATTCATTTGATAGGACTCCATAAACATTATCTTTGCACTTGCTACTCTCATGAACAGATTTAATCAAATTTCAATATTTAAGAGGAACTCCATAATAACCCAGGACTCTCCACAAAATTGGATGGAGCACAATATCAAAGGCTTTTTATAGTCCACAAATGCCTTTAAAAGTGGATTTCTATATTCTACACATTGCTGTACCACATGTATTAAAATGAAAATTTGGTCAGTACAACTTCTACCTTGTTCTAAACTCTGCTTGTTCGTCACTTAGATTTTCATCAATCTTTCTCTCTAGTCTCTTTAGAATGAGCATACTATATATTTTCATGACAAATGACGTTAAATGTGATGCCTATATAATTATTGGAATCAGTCATATCTCCTTATTTGGCATTTTTATATATACACATATAGAATATTCATGAATGTTTATTATGAATATACAAATATTCACAACTTATCCATATATATATAATATATATATATATATATATATATATATATATATTAAATAATATTATATATACTTATTACAACTACAGTATATATATACATATATATATAAATAAATATATATATATATATATATATATAAACACACACACACACACACACAGAGAGAGAGAGAGAGAGAGAGAGAGAGAGAGAGAGAGAGAGAGAGTTATACATATTACTACGAGAAGATAACTCCAGATGAAAAAATACGAAGGCCACAACCACATTCATCATTTGACTGCCGAATCGTGTTCTAAAATATCTACAGCCTACGTCGTTCTTACACCTACAAACATGGTCCAATTAGCTATGTAACAAATCCCTCCTCTAACAATCCTGCACTTCCTGGATAATTATGCCCTGCCTCCTAATACGTCGTTTGTGGAGTATATCTTCTTTATAAAAAAAAAAAAATCTTCAATGTATACCCGTACATAAACTTCTCCCTAGTCAAATATTTACACTCTACATAACATTGTTTTCTTCTACTAAACCTTTAATTGCATTATCCCACCACTTAGTGTTTTAATTCTTCTTCCTGCACGCAAAAATCCCTTCATGGAAAGTTGAAAGCTCCCATCTGTTTTTTTAACCATTTATTTTGTTTGTTAGTTTCTTTGTTCGTTTCCTCCGCTTGAACATTCCAGGTAAACTCCGGCGAGATCATGTGGGCTTGAAAGTTTCACCACATCAATCACGTAAAGCCCAGGAAATCTGAAAAGCCTAATTTATACTGAGAAAAAAAGTTTGTCATATTCTAGTATTTTCAGAACGAGGAAATCATGAAAAATCATAAGAAACTTTTTAAAAGAGAAGACTTGATTACAACACATAGAAATGAATAAAACAGAATTATACTTACAAGAAGTAAACCAGGAGAGAGAGAGAGAGAGAGAGAGAGAGAGAGAGAGAGAGAGAGAGAGAGATATGAAACATACCAAGAAAATCTATGAGAAAGATAAACGACTGTCTTAACATCCTCTGAAGAGTAACATTAAAGCCGGAAAATTCTGTATAAGTCGACTCCAACTCTTCTCTTAATTTTCACCTTTACCTTCCTCCCTAAAATTGGAACCTGTGAGGGGTAAACACAAAAATGGTAATGATGAAAATAACAATCTCTCTCTCTCTCTCTCTCTCTCTCTCTCTCTCTCTCTCTCTCTCATTACCTGTATTCACTTTACATTGCTATTGCATGAGCATTGGAAACTTATAGTCACCAACTATAAAAAAAAAAAAAAGGAAAACAGATGAAAAACACAGAAAAACGACACCACACATGTATAGATATACATGTAACCAGGTTTGGAAATGTATGTATGAATACACAACCTCCTGAGGAAAAACCAAAACGCAAGAGAGCCGGCTTAATCAAAAAGACTCCCATGACGATATTCTCAATGTAGTAGTAGTGGCATTAGAAGTACAGTAAACAACCATGTATTTGCCGTAATGGACATCCTACCCCAGAAACTCCAAAAAGAACCAAAAACAAAAAAAAGGTAAATAACAAAAGCGCAATCTCGATCCCAGGTCTAGCCACCTACCATTCAAAGCGACTTGATGAAAGAAAAATAAAAAGAAGCTTATTAATTCTTCGAAACAAAAAAGTTACTCCATCTTTTGTGGAAAAGGAAAAAAATCTCAAAATATAATTAAATTTATCTGAAAAAATATACATTTTTCCGTTCAAAATTTATGCTGTCATTTGTATCTGTGCAACCATATGACATCCTGACATTTCCAGCCATTTGACTTGCCCACCCCCTGACCCCTCATCCCTCCAGGAGTGTGTAGTAAGTCGGATTTAATTGAATGGGATTATTTCCAATATGAGACTCATCTAATTGCATGTGCTTTTTAAATTTCTTTGCGAGATTCTATAATTTATCATGTGTAAATTTCTAAATTAGCAATATTTCATACGCAGTCTAGTCGATGAAAATCTTGGTTTAGAAATTTAAGGAGATAGTACATGCATTTCTTTACCAAAATTTTATATATAATTCATTATACTCTAACGATTACCTATATAATTGAAGATCCTTGAATATAGAAAACCCTGACGGCTTTAAGGTGGCAGACGCTGAATTCTGAGAGAATCGCTAAATGCCATATATTGAAGGATAAACATTATTGCAAAACCGCCGAGTCTTAGAAGAATCTTTGTAGATTCAGAGGCTTATGCGTCATTTATAGAAAAGCGGAGACAAATCATTATCGTTATTATTACCACTAAATTATTATCCTTTCTAGCAAGACCAATGTCCCAAATTTCTGGAATATCATAGACTAAATAAAGCATAGATGAAGGGGTTTTTTTTTAATTAACAGAAAAAACGATGATAGGGAACGTTAAAGAAGTTGAAGAAGTTTATTAGCATATACAAAGAATTACAGGTGCGTATGTGTTGAGAGAGAGAGAGAGAGAGAGAGAGAGAGAGAGAGAGAGAGAGCAATGTATCCACAAAGCAAAACTAAGAGCAAACTCAAATGAGATTTCTCGCTCCGACAAAGTAAAGTGAATATATGAGACCTCATCTCCCTAACATCACGACCTACATAACACAATCCTTTCATAAGGAAAGGTAAAAAGAGCAAAATGAGATTTTCATGACGAATATTGAAAACGTGGAGACACCAAACGGACGCTCATGTCTTTTAGAGACAAAAATGTCGTCCAAACACGGAACTACCATACTTTTACTACCACACTACTGATACCACTTCCTCCACCACAACTTTTGCTCCAAGTTGAGATTCTCGGAAATGAGAACACTGAGAAGGAGGTGAGAACGCTGGCACTTTAAATAAAAAAATAAAAAATTATTAGCATCAAGAAGGGGCCATTGTCGTATGAAGCCACCGTTTAGTTCTTTTCTATTTAT
>NC_090726.1:67639546-67674546 GCF_036898095.1 Palaemon carinicauda | reverse complement strand
CACTATGCCCTAATTTTAGCTAGATCTCTATTAAGAGCTACAACCCCAAATCTACATTCATGATATTGGATTAATGCAAAAAGAGTAGCATCATTTGCATATACAACATGCTTGTTTTCTATTCCACATCACATATCATGTGTATATACTATGAAAATCTATGGGCCAAGAACACTACCTTAAGGAACAACCGATACTATATTCCTAAACTCCCATTGGTGCCCGTCAATAAATACTCATTGCAATATATTACTTAAAAATTCAATAATGATACAAAGAAAAGACCCACCTACTAACCATTTGAGTTTGAAAGCATGGGCCTCATGATTAACGTGTGCATTAGGTAGTAGGTTGGCCAGGGCACCAGTTTCCCGTTGAGATACTAGTGCTCGAGTGTTATTGGGTCCTTTGACTGGCCAGCCAGTACTACATTGGATCTTTCCCTCTAGTTGCGGCTCATTTTCGGCTTCCCTACACATACACCGAACAGTCTCGCCTATTCTTTCCACATTCTCCTCTGTCATCATACACGTGACAACAACAAGGTTACCAAACAATTTTTCTTGGCTCAAGGGGGTTAATTACAGCACTGTGATTGTTCAGTGACTATTTTCCTCTTGGTAAGGGTAGAAGAGACTCCTTAACTATGACAAGCACCTCTTCTAGGAGAAGGACACTCCAAAATCAAATCACTGTTCTATAATCTTGGGTTGTCTCATAGCCTCTGTACCATGGTCTTCCACTGTTATTTCTCTTCCTCTTGTTTTAAAGTTACACACACACACACACACACACACATATATATTATATATATACATATATATATATATATATATATATATATATATATATATATATTTATATACATATATATATATATATTTATATTCATATATATGTATATATATATATATATATATATATATATATATATATATATATATATATATCTATATATATATATATACGTATATATATATGAGATTTAATTCTAATGTTATTTTTAATAATATTATTCTAACTGTTCATTACTTCTCTTATAGTTTATCTGTTTCCTTATTTCTCTGTTGGAGACCTTGGGCTTATAGCATCCTGCTTTTCGAACTAGGGCTGTAGCTTAGCGAGTAGCAGTAGTAATACTAATATTAATAATAATAATAATGGCCAATTATTTCCATCACAGGAATCAAGAAACGATGAGTATTTAATGTGTATTGCTAATCCGCTGATCATCAGTCTATGACACCAAGATTGTTATTAACATCGGCCCCGACCACCGACATACCCCCCACCCCACCCTGCAAATAAAAGTCACGGTTTGAACTTCATAATTTCTACTGATAGGAAAGTATTAGCGAAAATTATACTTTGACGACAAGCGCCATCCTCTCTTTCCAGGATTTTAAACGTCCCGATAATATGAATGGTTAACTAAGGTGCCATTGGCTTCAAGATCTTTATATAAGTCATCATGAGTTTGGAGGTTATTCAAATTGGTATATGTGGTGGAAGCTTTGCATGACGAATAGCATGTCCCATTCAGAAGTATTAGATTTTTTATATTGTTAAGTTTATATACACACATTAGAGAGAGAGAGAGAGAGAGAGAGAGAGAGAGAGAGAGAGAGAGAGAGAGAGAGAGAGAGAGAGAGAGAGAGAGAGAGAGAAGCAGATATCTTCCTTTGAAAACAACCAATAATTCGTGAATCAGTGGAGGAGTTACACACTGATCTCTCTTAGAGTTCAATGTCCTCTCAGCACACGGACATATCAAGTTAAAGATATGGAGCATCTTTGCTCCCACGCAAACCAAGTGTCAGCATCTTCCCTGCCAAAGATAAAACCTTAATGATCTTGGTAAGTGTTTGATGGTATATCAAGTATTCCCTGTTTCGGGAGATGCAAGGATATTACCCCTTGAAGTAACAAAGGAAAACTAATTTTCCTTCCGTAGAAAAGAAACTGTCCGGCATGAAACCCAAATTCTTCATCATAGCGTTTCACCTAAAAATGACAGTGATATTAAGGAACGTCTCATTAAGGATGTAAAAATGAAGTACATGAAACGAGGGACCATTAAACCTCTACAATATGAAATTTCGTTAATAAATGCCTATAAACGAAATGAGTGTGAATGTTTTATTGGAGAATTGGTAATGTTATTCCGATAGATAAATGCGTTTGTGGTAGCTCTAGCCCTGCTGATTACCGTCCAATTTCCATAACTCCCAAATCATTTAAAAAATCTTAACATCTTTTGACAAAACGACGAAAAAGGCATGCTAGAGGTAATAATCAGTTCCCTAGTATGCAATTTGGCTTTCTCATAGGCCTTGGAGTATGTGATGCCATTCTCACAATTTCCAATATTGTACAGAAATCCCTTAATTGTGGTTAAGATGGTCGTGTGATTGGCTTTGATTTTAGTGCTGCCTTTGATCGTGTAAATCACAAGTACCTCGTTTTTAAACTTGAACAGTTGGGAATGGGTGGATCTTTTCTTAGCATCATTATTGATTTTTAAAGTAATATATTGCAAAGAGTAGATGTTGGTGGACATCATAGTGAGTATAGGAATATAAGATTTGGTGTTCCTCAAGATAGTATTATTAGCCCCTTACTTTTCATACAATATCCACATTTTATGTGGTTTGGCGTAGAAAACAAGCTTGTTGCATATGCAGACGATGCTACACTACTCTCTCTGCAATAATTCCATCTCCTGAATGTAGAGCTCTGGTTGCTGAATCCCTTAATAGTAATCTAGCTAAAATCAGCATTAAGGAAAAAATCACAATCTTACTGCCCCTGTGAACCATGACTAGAACCTACATATAATGTGGAGTCATCTGAAAGTAATGGCTTAAAGCCAACCCCTTTTCAAGCCCAGTCCAAGATTTAATGCCAAGAGGTTTGTGTTGATCACTTGTTAACATGATTGGTTTTTGTGGAATTATGTGGCTAAGCATCAACTTTCTGTTATCTATGTAGCTCAAGAGAGATATCCAAATTATCATAAATCATAATTTGCATAATTATCCCTTTTCTGGGTTCTTTTGCTTAAGGGTACTCTCACCCACACTAGGTTACCTGTTTCCTTATTTTCTTTCCCCACTGGGCTATTTCCCTGATGGAGTCCTTGAGCTTACAGTAGCCTGCTCTTCCAACTAGGGTTGTAGCTTAGCTAATAGTAATAATAATAATAATAATAATAATAATAATAATAATAATAATTAGCCTCTTGGTGACTTCCTTTCAAATGATACTGATAATTATTTATCCCACAGGAAACTACTCGCGCGTATGTCCATTCGACTTTCTCTGGTGATATAAGCAAACAGAAAGAATTCAAATGAATGTTTGACAATTACTAAGAATACAAGCATATGCGTTGAAAACATATATATATATATATATATATATATATATATATATATATATATATATATGTATATATATATATATATATATACATACATATATATATATATATATATATAAAATGTAAACTGTATGCACACAGATATGATATATGCATCTATATTGAATAGACAATATCTTAATGGTGTCCAAATATTGAAGACGGCATTTCCCCGGTCAAATTGAGCTCCAGTTAGTTTTTTCAGGATAACAGGAAAATTGTACTTACATTTCTCCATTATATGGTGTCGACACGTTTGAAATAACTTTTTCAAGTGGCTCTTCATAAGGACTGCATTGGTTGAGTGATCGAATTACACTTTATTTTGAAGGTTATAGTGGTTAAAATTCTAAAATATATAAACATTTGGATCTTCTTAATTATTCAAGAAAAATAAATTATAAATGAAAACTTCAAGAAAAATTTCAAGATGAATTTGAAGATTACTTAAATGATTTTTCACTAGGGTTCATAGAATTTCATGACCAATCTGACGAGCCCTACCCATCTTCGGCGAAGCTTATGATTCCATATTTCCAATGGAATAGACATCGGTTCTTCAGGAACATCATCTCTTGTTTAAAGCAGACAAATTTGTGAGGCTTACTCGCCCCTCAGAAATTTAGAATTGTGATCTGCTCTGACCTCGGATTTGATCCCATTTGTAGCGGCACCTTCCTTTATGACCAATTGTGGTCTGGATGCTCCAGCATTTTTTCTGCCATGAAGTAGTTCATGGAGGGCTGTGGCACCCTAGCAGCACCAGCTGAACTCGGTTGAGTCCCTTGTCAGGCTGGGAGGAACGTAGAGAGTAGAGGTCCCCTTTTTGTTTTTGTTTCATTTGTTGGGGGAGGTGCCTTGGTATATGTATGTATGAAGTAGTTCCTCAGTTTGAGGTATTTGGGTCCTTAGAGTACTCATCGCAAAACCGTGAATGTGATTTTTTTTACTTGATAGGTTATACGGTTCTCTGTATCGCAAAGAAAGAACCCGCAAATAAGGAGGGCTGACTGTATATAACAGGTCATTGCAATAATAGTTTCAATGGAAAAATAAAAGTAGCCACAGCTAACTGTAATGAACTAAAAGAAAAAAAATCAGAGAACTTAGAGAAGGAACGCATTTCAAGCTCAATAAGTTTTATCATGTACATTAGGCATTTGGCTTTGTGGTTTCTCTTTACTGTTTCCAAACTTTTCATGGTAAGCCTAACCTAACTAAATTTTAATCACTATATATACCTAGCCCTGGTCTGACTTAACCCTTAAAATAGGGGACTGCAACATTGGTAGAGAATGGACTCAAAATCGGTCTCGGGAAAGGATCTTTTACTTAATAGAAGACTTGCAGGGCTGCTCAACTAATTTTTTTTATTTTTCAGTTAATTTTTCAAGGATTATAAGTAGATAGCTATAATACAAATGAAACCGAGGGCATAGAAATATTACTAGATTTAAACAGTAAAGGTAAAGAATCAATAAGGAAATAGAAAACATATATAAAACCAGTGAATTGTAAAAAAAAAAAAAAAAAAAAAAAAACGTTTTCCCGAAAAAACCCCGCTTTTTTGCCAACCCTGATATATATATATATATATATATACATATATATATATATATATGTGTGTGTGTGTGTATAAATCGAGGCAGCTGACAAGTGATGACCCTATAATACTTACTATTCTCTACTCTAAAAGTAGAAAATGACTTGATTGGCGTCAGTACTTGTGTCTTCTTAGTGAATCCGTTATTCATGCCAACAAGACAAAATTACTAACACCAATCAAGTGTTTCCACTTTCCCTTTAGTGATATATATATATATATATATATATATATATATATATATATATATATATATATATGTGTGTATATATATATATTTGTATATATGAATATATAAATGTATAAAAATTTATATATAAATATATATGCATATATATATGTGTGTCTATATACAGTATGTATATATATATATATATATATATATATATACATAGACAGATAGTGTTGTAATATATATACTTCTGAACCTATATTCAACAAACGAGAGAAAGATAAAAAGCAACCAGAACTACCATGACAATAAACTGTGTCCCATCTGTGAAACAAGCACAAGGCATAGTGATGACGATGAGAAGGAAAAGTAGTGAGATGAAAGATGAGGACGATGATTATGCAGAGAAGATGGGGGTCCGGGAGTAAAACTGGGAGGGGGGGGGATGGCAAGACATTCAAGGAACTACGCAGTGGCTCCTTTGCGTAAGGCGATGACAGCCCAAACTTAACAAAAAAGAAGCCTGGTGCAGGCCTCAGCTCAAGTCCATGCGAAAAGAACGTGTAAATAAATAACGTTGCCCTTGGTAATTTAAGGAATTGATCATCAAACACTGTATTTATGTTTATGTATTTAGCTGAACAATATGTTAATGTCATTAATAAACTCCTGAAGAATGGCTGAATTGGATATACAACTAATTTACAAATAAACAAATGACACGCGTATCTAAGAGAGCCTCGCCAATCCTCGTTCCTACAGAAGCCTCCACGACAAGACCAGAAGGAAATTCTTGCTCGTTCAAGTATGATTAAAGAGATGTCTAGCTTTTGACGTAATCAAGATTAAGAGTTCACGGCCAATTGGCTTACAAAGGCTGCCCAGTTATCCATGGTCTACGCCTCTACGGCGTCGATGGCCATAGTTGTTATGATACCAGTCTGTATGAATTGATTAAATGTCCCGTATATGTTGTACTGACGGTATATGATTGTCATTTAGTAATCACAAAAAAGGCTAGATTTTTTTGCAAAAAAAAAAAAAAAGGCTGACATCAAAATGTTCTAAGATGCGTCAATAAAGACAAAGGCAATTACTTTTCATCAGTGACAAATTAAGAAACGCATCAAAATTCCTCGCCAATTACAATTAACGAGAGACATTGGAATTTGTACTAATCACAAATAAAGACCTAGACGCACATTTTCTGCCAAACCCAAATATATAGAGGACTAAACTTTTAATAATCTTACTAAGAAATATTTTCACAACCTTATTAAAGCATGTAAAAACGGAGACACATCTCCACCTCAAAATCAAAATCCATCTTAGTGCAGGTCCCTCAACATCTTAAAGGAAGTCTTTACGCAGTAACTTTGAATTCCCACAAACTGACAACCTGGAATAAGAGACTACACCACACTCCTTGGGATACCCAAGAAGGAAGTCTCTTCATATCACATCCTGTCCTCTTATCGCCCTCTTTTATTTTCTTCTTTTTTTTTCTTTTTTTTTGTCTGAATTGAGATTAGAGTATAGAGGAAAGTCTGTCTTTAAACGGTGAAGAATGCCGTAAAGAAAAGTAGATAAGAACAGGTTGACAATTGCGAAAATGCGTATCACGGTTTGCCCTTTCCATTCACTCCGACCTCACACATATAATACTCTCTCTCTCTCTCTCTCTCTCTCTCTCTCTCTCTCTCTCTCGAGTAAAATATGGATTAACCAAATAATTTTTGCGTCATATAGTAATAATTTGTCTAAATGGTACTATGATCGTGTAAATTATGCTGAAATTCCCTGCTGAACATCATTGAAAATTTCCTAACAATATTAAAAAAACATATAAATTAGGTTTCTTCCAAAGATAAATTTATATAATATAACTTTTGCCTAAAAAACCTCACTTTGTATAAAATCCCCATGCACTTGACTTTACGAGCAATGAAAGCACGCAATGTCATTTCTAAGGAAGGAGGTCAGGGACGGAAGTTTTAGCCATTTTTGCAACAGTAATCCAGTAAATATCATGTTGGTGAACATGGCAATAAAATGGCTTACTCATGTTCTCTGAGACATTCACTAATGAAGCAATCAAGATGATTTTCACTCGGTGATCTTCCCTTCTCTGAAAAATCTGCTTTGGGTGAATATTCTCCTGGTTATGGGAGACATTTTTTTTTTTTTTTTTACTGTAACAAGCACTTGAGAGTTAAATCATGTCATTTGCTTTCAACACAAAAACAAAAGCATGGCTTTATATTTCTAAATTTAGGGCGTTTCTTCATTTACGCATGTTACATATATGAACAGACCAGATCAACAATAACAAGAAATGCAACCGTTTATAGCCCACTGCAGGACAAAGGCCTCAGACATGTCAATTCATGCCTGGGATTAGGCCATTTTTCATCATCACGCTGGCCAGTGCGGATTGGTGATCGTGGGAGATTTTCGTCTGATCGTTCATATCAAACCAACCTAATATGAGTGACGCAAACCCTTTCACCACGTTAAGGTATCCCCAAAGTATATACTGCTTTGAGCAATGTTCACCTTGAGATACATCATAAATCGTTGGAAGATTACTCTGACCCTCTGCAAGATGTATCGTGAAGACAATAATGATCGTACCATACTAACGAATTTATAACAGAATAAACCGAGTGTTTTAATGGAGTACCAATTACTAGCATAAAAGAAAGAATTAGAACACTAGAATTTCAAAAAATACTAGGTATAGTAGAATAATCAGATTTAGTAAAATATCTAAGATTTGCTGAATTTCATAATCAGGATACTGTTTTCAGTAACAATACCATTTACTAAGCAGTTATGCATCTGCAGTAAAAAAAAAAAAAAAAAAAAAAAAAAAGTTTTGTTGAAAATAACACTGTAACTCAAAGTGATCACAGCTCTGGAAACAACGTGAATACTTATATCAAGAAACAGGACAATTAATATCACAAAAAGAAACAAAAATTTGAATCTTATAAAAATGGTCGGAAACTGCAAAAAGCCCTGCTACATTTCATTTACTATAGAAGGCTTCTTGCACAAATGGCAGTCTCTAAGGTCCTGATAATCCATCTGTAGATTTCCTTTTAGAACCTAACCACAAAAAATTTGATCCCCCTAGACCTGGGACAGGACTCCTGACAAAATGGCCCTCACGAAATAAGTCGGTTCTTTCTAACCGCATTGCATCATATAACTAGAGCGTTTGGTGACCATAACCCTTGGTATTCGCTGAGCAATCCACCTTAAAAGTCCCATCTTCCCAAGTTACATTCTTATCTTTGCCAAGATCTAATAACTGGTTGCCGGTCACGAGATCCACTTTTGGAAGAAGATTGCAAAAAATCCACAATAACCTTTTCCGTCATGTCACTTAAAGACACACCCAAGCAAAAAAAAAATGAAAGTAAAATCAACACATTACATTAAAAAGGAAACTTTTTTTCTGATTGCAAAGAGGATTTTATTATCATTTAACAAAAATAAGAAATCAAGAAAGAAAACAAAAATCGATAAAACTAAAAGGGTCTCAAAAAGTCAATGTAAACTCGTAACCGGTCTCTTCTTACGGTATGCATCAGCAACTGCTAACACCAAATCTGCCCACTGCAGAGGCAAGATAGAGGTCTTAATATCTCAGACGGATATTTACTGAAACCTCTAAATCGGTATTATTGATCACAAACGCTTGAAGGAAAGAACAGTTGGGCGAAAGGTCAAAAGAAGCAAGAAACCCTTGAGAATATCATAGCAACTGGGGAAACTTGACCTACTAAATCATTCCTAACCCTGGCCGTCGATGGAGAGGAACGAAGACGAGCAAATCAAGGAATTCTCGACTACAAAAAAGAAAAAAAAAAAAGATTAAGATTATGGGTAACTTATACTATTTACTGCTACGTCTCTCTCTCTCTCTCTCTCTCTCTCTCTCTCTCTCTCTCTCTTACTGTTTATGTGTGTGTGTTCCACCGGAATACATAAAGTTTTCCCTTGACATTACGTAGGAAGCCTTACAAAGTTAACGTGAGAAAGGCGGAATCTTCCTCTGATGGTTGACGTTAACAGAACTTCCTCTTTTATAAGATGCTCCTCAAGAATAAAATTTTCAAAGATTAATCAATCAACTCTAAAGAAAACTTACTAATTTGCTCTCGCCATCCCACGCAAACGTGATACTCTAGCCGTATTATTGAATTTTGAATCTGCCATTAATTAAATTTTCATAAGTTCCTAAGATATCTACGAGGTCGTTGTTATTCCATTCAATTAAGATTAATTCAACATATCTTATGACAGAAGAAAACGTCAAAATTTTTATTCACCTTCCATCTCTTACAGCGAAATTAAATTTATCCTTAAAAATAGTATCTATCAATTACGTTCAATTTCATAAATAAAAACTTTATTCATTCTATGAAAAATAAATAGTATTATTATCATTGCAATTCCATTTAATATACATAAATTAAGTAGCTCCTATAATATATCAATAAAAAATGGGACATAAAGTTACTGTAGCAATCTTATCTGTATGGTCTTGCTAGGAACACCAGAGGGCTTAATTCATTTGGAGTCACCTCCTTCAATGAGCCAAAAAGGTGAATGATAAGATATATATATATATATATATATATATATATATATATATATATATATATATATATATATATAATATATTTATATATTTATATATGTATATATATACATACATACATATATATATATATATATATATATATTTATATATATATATATATATGTATATATATACATATACATATTCACATATGTATACATATATACATATATATAGTATATATACAGCATATATATATATGTATATATATACATATATATATATATATATATATATGTATATATATATATATATATTTATATATATACATATATACACATATATGTATACATATATACATATATATAGTATATATATAGTGTATATATATCGATATATATATATATATATATATATATCGAATATATATATATATATATATATCTATATATATATATATATATATATTATATATATGTATATATATATACGAGAGATAGAGAGAGAGAGAGAGAGAGAGAGAGAGAGAGAGAGAGAGAGAGAGAGAGAGAGAGAGAGAGAGAGAGAGAGAGAGAGAGCATTACAAGAAGCCTTTCATTTGAAAACATTAATTTTCATTAAATCTTATTAAAAGTTGAAACTCAAAATATAATTGCGACTCAGCTAGAGGTGACAAGATTTTTGTGGAGTACTTCCCCCTTTCCTGTTCCCTCCTTCCATCAAATAGGTCTTGCTTTAGAAATACTAAAGAAGTTATTATGCAAAGAAAGAAAGTTGTGAGATCTCATGCTTAAATAACCTTAAATCTGAAAATATATGTGTCGATAGAATCTTTTTTTATGATAATAATTCGTCATATAGTTGCATTACTATTCCTGATAGTTACTTTATTTTTATCACAAAAACAAATTCATTAAACGAAACGGTTAACTAAAAAAGAAAAAAGAAATCGTCCGGGGATTACTAACCTCTTAACAGTAAACTATGAAAAAAAATCATACCATTTTTTTTAATTAATGTTAGTAATATTCATCAAAAGAAAGATTATGTTTGAGAGAATTTGACCCTAGTGACCCGGCACAAGCGCCAGGGAGGTCATTCTGCCCTTGTGCAATTGGGGAAAGAGTAGCAGTTGTACTATGGGGTAAGAGTTATGAAGAGTTTGGATATTAGGATGGAAGAAAGGGAGCGGCAAAGATAGAGTAAAAATCTATAAAGTGGGTGCAGCCAGGGGCAGAACAGACGATTTGCTGACTCCTCAGTAATGGCTGTTGTGCATTGCGGTAGGTTCACTTACTGAATCTTTCCCAGGAAATACACATACATTCACGTCAAGTTCTAAACGGCACTTTCGTAAAGGAGGTTCATTCATTTTAAAAGCACAAAGACATGTATTAGGCCTACGTACATATAATACATGTCTTGCTTATATTGTAAGACTCAACGTGAAAAACAATACTTTAAGCACCCAATAACAGCAATAAATGTTACTGTAAAGAATTGCAAAAGGTCAATAACTCACCAATCATGGTCTCATAAAATAGAAAAATGCCATCGTTATTTGCGATAAAAAGTCCAAATTGAGTAGGTCTGCCCTATTCCTCTACTAAGCTCATGTTTCTCTCCGCCTCATCTCGCTTTAAATGGGACCAAGTTATGGCCGTACCACACCATTTCAACCACTAATATTTCCCCGACTTAATGAACTATGACTTAAAGTTAAAGAGGTTGGGGAGCAAGAACAGAAACTAAGGCAAAACACAAGGTTAAAACGTGGATGTAGAAGGGCAGATGGGACGCTGTAAATCCCCTTTACTAAAGCCTACTGTTAACCTCTGACAACAATTACCCTAAATGGATCAAATGACTGGGTTAGTTTAAGTGGGGCTGGGCCGAAATGACCGTTACAAGGGGGTCGGAAAGACTGGAATCTACTTCAGCTAAGCACAGTTGAACGACTGACTATTCCAACCAATTTGAAGACACAAACTAGAAACTGTTTTATCAGCTCGATTAACGACCTCCTTTTTATTAATGACAGCCACAATGAAAAAGATATTTTTGCAATTTCCTGGTTAATAAGTCTTAAAAAATGGATTAGAGATGAAGCCAGACAATCTCCAAAGTCATGACGTGTCTGAACATCGCCTGTTACACTAAGGCTTCTCTGCTAGCTGGGGAAGATTCTCTCGCAGGTATAGAGAGACCTTGGAATAACCCCAATTGCGTTAAAGCTTCTAAAACCAAGTCCAAGCAGAGAGAGAGAGAGAGAGAGAGAGAGAGAGAGAGAGAGAGAGAGAGAGAGGATTCTCACAGGTTTCTGCTTTTTGTTTTAATGCAAACTCTCAGCCGCCCTTTATGAGGATTATAGTTCTTGCGACGTAAACCGAAAAAAAAAAATAATTAATAGTAAAAAATAAAATCTTCGTAAAAACTCATCGAGTTGGCATTTATACTGTTATCTAGATAGATATGCACATAGATTCAACCCTTCTCACCCCTCCCCCTTTCCTAACTATAACCAAGCAGTTTTGGCAATTTGCGGGACACTCTGCTTTCCGAGTGTACCTCTCAGATTAACCCTCTCTCCAGGGTATGAATACTTTCTCTCTCCTTATCCGAGGGACGGGGAGAGATCAAGTGGTCATACGTCTAGTAATGCCACTGAGAGTGACAGGATATATATATATATATATATATATATATATATATATATATATATATATCGATATATATATATATATATATATATATATATATCGATATATATATATATATATATATATATATATATACAGTATATATATATATATATATATATATATATATATATATATATATATATATATATATCTACAAACGTTGTCCTTTATTATATATTATTATATAGGCCCATAAGGGGCACTATTTGATGAAAAAGCAAGAACTGATATTACATATAAAAGCGAGAGTTTAAATTATAAGAAAAATTAAGGGAATAAACCTAATCAATAAGATACAATGAACAGAGAGAAACTGTAAAAAGCTTACTGAAGAACATAGTGAGGCTTGAAAATATCTTACAACTGGCCTTATTGCATTTAAGCATTCTATGGGTTCCAATATTGTCAAGTTATTCACGAGAAAATAGGAAGAACAATGATAATGTAGTTAAACAGACTGTAGGTCTATAATTAGAAGAGAATAGATGACTGAACTAGATGATCAATTACATGAAAAAATACTCCCGGAACTCTGTTACATAAAAAATTTACCTCAAATCTTATCAAAGTTGATGAAGCCGAAGAAGTTAAAATTCAGTATTCGCATTAAGAAGATAAAATCTACAATGATTAGAGATAGAAACGTTACCTATATTACGCTACATGCAGATGAATAACACTGAAGTAATCATGAATATAAAATTTGTTGAAATAAAGAACTCTCAGCTAATGGCCACACTAATACTCAGAAAACCTTTGAGTATTCTTAAAAAAAAAAAAAAAAAAAAAGTACAATTTCAGCAATCATCACATTCTATTCAGTTTCAGTAATCTAGAAACCACATATGAAGTAACAAAAAAGAAATAAATAATCTCGAAAATATAGTATTCCTATTAAAAAAGGTAAACGACTTCTTTGAGGCTTCATTGGAGGCGATGATAAAATAAATTTTGGGATGGTTTTGAAGAAAAGGGAGACGGTATTTTAAAGAGACCTTTATTCCGATTAATTTCAAAATAACGGATGTAATTAAAATGGTTTCCTTATGTATTTACTGATTAACTTTATCATTTTCTAAAAGAAATGATAAAATAACTGTATAATTTAGGCTAGAAACAAATTTTGACTAAAAATGTATTCACTTTTAGTTATATAAAGTTCATAGTTTCAGCAGATAAAGACTGCAGATGATACGCCGAGTTAACAAAAGAGATCTTGCGAGTCTAACGTCTGAGAAGGTCACTCACCATACCCACGAAACTCACGTTTCTTCTTGCAGCGAAGTTTTTACCAGGCTTCGCCATTCATGGTCGCCTCAACCGCTGCTGGTGTGAGTGTGTGCGTGTGTGTGTGTGTGTGAATTAAAGTTTTTCTTTATTGCTTACTATGGAATTCAGTTGCTCTGTTTCACTATTCACTAGATGGTATATGAAAATAACTTAGGTGAGAAAGTAGTTTATTATAACTACGATCATAGACAGTTTCTCTCTCAGGTTTATTCTTATCTGACATACAAGAAATAAGTATGTATGTATATATATATATATATATATATACATACATACATATACCAAAGGCACTTCCCCCAATTTTGGGGGGTAGCCGACAACAACAAGAAACAAAACAAAAAGGGGACCTCTACTCTCTACGTTCCTTCAGCCTAACCATATATATATATATATATATATATATTTATATTAAACTAATCATCTAATAAGGGAGGGCTAGACAAAAACACAAACATTAACTTCCGTATCCAGTAGAAACTAGTGCGTAAAAGAAAACTTTCTAACCTTAGAATCTTCAAATACTTATACGTAAGCCTTATCATAAGCTTGACGAACCCTTTTATCCTCACTGCACCACACACTTCCATCTCCCACAAATTGGGTTCAAGCCTTTTCTTTACAACTTTTCATCCTTCAATCTCTCCACATGACCAGGTCACATCAAAACACTCCCCTTCACCAATTCACTCACGCTTATCTTTTTCAACTTAATGTCTGTTTATTGTTCTTACTTCATATATACTACCAAAACCATCACAGATTCAAGATTTTTAACTTTCACTCACATTCAATTTGGAAACTTCAAACTCATGAATTCATACATTCAGACGCATGCTTCCATTGAAACTTTACTTCTCTTCAAAGTCTTTCCCACAACCTCCTAATCACCATCCTCCTACCTGCAATTCTTCTGAACCTCAATCATTTCACCTTAGCATACGTTAGTGTAGCTAATATATATATATATATATATATATATGTATATATATATATATATATATATATGCTGTAGTTATATACTGTATATATATGTGTGTGTATATTTATATAAATAAATATATATATATATATATATATACTGTATATATAGATATGTATTTTTAAATATATATACACACACACATATATATATATATATATAGAGAGAGAGAGAGAGAGAGAGAGAGATGTGTGTGTCTGTGTGAACATTTTTTTTCTATTCTTCAACATTAATAACAACATTCACTGCACCACCTAAACGGTTTCCAAGTACCAATATTCACTCTAAGCTGTGTGCGTACATATTTTACAATTAACGCACAAAGAAAAATCTATGCACACGAGAATTTGAGATTAAATTGAAAATTATTAATTAAACTAGATCATTTTAAAATTACATATCAAAACAAGGTAGAATGAAAGAATTAAAACATTTCTTCAGATTATCTATTACATTCACTAAAACATGGCATTGCAATTCATCACGTACAGCTAGATATGCAGTTAAAAAAATGTCCATTCCGTTTTCTGAAGACTTAATATTAATACTGCAGTTTCCAAAGGATTTTATTGTGACCAAACTATGAGTTGATCTTATTTTTATGAGTCTATCCGTTAGAGCTTCGGAAGTTATGAATCTGACGAAATATCAAAGCTTTTTTATGTACTTTCATAACTTCATGTAGTTCCGACCCCCGTTAAGACTGTTCTGTGACCTGTCATCGCCAATTCTCGTTCATAAAAGTGAAATTAATTACGATGTATCTTATCAATTTCGCACGATGACGCTGAATAGTATCCTGGTGGCCTGATAACTCTGAACATTATAATTCCAGTTTTTTCAGAAATGTATCACATCCTATTCAGTAAAGAAAAATAACCAGTATAATGTCCTACAAAGATCTATGTTCAAGACTACTCACATGAGCAAAGGAGAAAGTCCTGTTGAAAGAAGAAGGCTACTAAGAGAGCTATGGAATCATAAAAATGCCGAGATAAAAGCGCTGCAGTGAATAAAAAATAAGCCAAAACAAAGATTGGGAGTTAATTATGATTAAGAAAAAGGGAGTCGTTGTAAAATTCCGTTCGAACTTTTTACCCGAAGATTTTCTTCAGATGAGGTACATAAATAGTCAGCATTTGATGTTTCCTTGATCTCATATTGTGACTTATCACTCGATAGTGAACATGCCATTGTTCTTTATCGTAATTAACATGATTTTTCGGCTGATACTACAGATATAAATCTGTTTGATTAAAACAGAATTTAAGTTAAATATATAAATTCAAATTATTTAGTACTTTGCCCAAAAATTGGTATTTACTCTTCAGAATAAACAGTATTGTACCTTGACAGTATTAGTGCTTGAAGTTTCAATATAATTGGAAACTGCACAGGAGAATGCCATCCCGGGTAGACGGACACATGCAACCCGAACAATTGTATCCCCGAACATTTGCGTACTTAAAGGTAATAGTTAAATAATAGAGAATTATATATTTTCACAAAATGCACCGATAAACAAAGGGGCTTTGGGCCATCTATTTTAATTGACACTCAGCATAGTTGATTGCATCCCCAAAACATTTACCACCCAAAATTAATTCAGAAAAATAGTACTCACCATACCTGATGATAGCAAAGCAACCAAATATTTTTCAACCAGTGTTTGGTTTTAGGTTAAGTTTTGAGAAGAAAACACTGTTGGAAAAAAATACTTGTGAAATTTTAGCTACATCACTTTCATAATGAAAAAATCGATGGAATAAAACCTACTGGAGATTTGTAGAGAGATCTTGTAAAACAAGAATTCATATTGAATAAGCATAGTTAAAATCAATGCACAAGACGTTATTTTTCTGTTAAAAACTAAATGTGTGTCAGTATATGAACCAGCTAAAGACTCATTGAAGCAATTATCGCTAACCAAGATTGATATTCTGATATACACAAAACTAATTTATCGCCAAAGCGAAGAACTGTGAATCGATGGATACAGAAAGCACAAAATGCATCTCAAATTCCACAACAAAGGAATAATTACGATACCGGAAGGATAATATTCACTTAAGACTGGAGAAAATAATTTTGCTCTTAATTTTGATATTGAGGACGAGACTAGAAGGCCTACTAGATACTGGAGTTGGAAGATGGCTGGGAAGATTTGATTAGAATTCCAAATATGGCAGTAGACTGTGATTTACTTTTGAAGTGTATCCAACAATATATCATCAGCCGTATTGCATCCATTTCCAAGGGATATATTCCTAGCATTTTTGCTCTTCTTTCAGGAAAGACAAAAGAATCATATATCCGGCTTTTCTCATATTTGTTGCAACTAAAACCTCAACTTAATCCAAAATCCCTGTCGACAAACTTCGAAGTAGGAGCTCAGAGAGATTTTGCAGAAATGTTTCCGCAAGCTGCAATAAGCTTAAGTCTTTTTGATTAATCAGACTCTATTTTCACGAAAAATATGTGGCTCAGGGTTAGACCAGCAATATAGAGAAGACCTCAATTTAAAGATTCAAATTTATATGCGTTATCCTTTCTCTCTGCAAGAGACGTTATCGATCGTATCATTGGTTTATTCGTTGATTGAGATTCGCACTAGAGTTTATTACGTATTTTGAAAGGGCTCACATTGGCCAAGCCAGAAGAATAAGGATGCCAGCAAGTTTTTGAGAAGAGTCCTGGAATGTTCGTTTTAGAGTTTTCAACCAATTCCTAAAAATCGTTTAGAAATGTCGCACGATGCTTTGTAGTGTTCGGTAACCTGCCAACCTTCTCTATTTAGAAATTGATTGATATACTAAAGGGTATTATATCAAAGATAAAAGTTATTTCCAAAGGGGATATCGAGTGTGATAGAATAATATGAAAATGAAAGGTATAATCCTTAAGAAAAAATTCTTAAGGGGATGGCTCTTAATATTCTTATCTTAGAATTTGTTGTTGAAAACATATTTTGATTCTTAAACATTTTCTTTAATAGGATCATCCTTAACTTTGATAGTGCATTGTATGCAAAATTACACTTCTAAGAAATTAAGATTATCTCCAATTCCACCAAACATTTCCGAGTTTATCCGATACACACACTTAACCAAGGACGTGTTTGTCTAGCGGCGCAAATGTCCTTGGCAATAACGTAAATGTCCAGGATGCAAGAGGCTAGAACCACTATTCGGATAGACCCAAAAGAGTGGAGTTACCCGTCAAAAATGGCGACTAAACATTTAGACAGATATCCACACGCACACGCGCACACAGATTCGACCCTTCCCACCCCCATCCGTTTCCAAACTACAACACGGCTGTTGTGGTTTCCGAGTGTATCGCTCAGGGTACGTTCTCAGAATCTCCCAGGGTATGACTACTCCCTCCCCTCCTTACTTGAGGGACGGGGAGAGACCGAGTAGTTATAAGTCTGGCAATGCAGCTTGGCGTGAACGGAAATAAACATGTGTGTATATATATATACTGTATATATATATATATATATATATATATATAGAGAGAGAGAGAGAGAGAGAGAGAGAGAGAGAGAGAGAGAGAGAGAGACTTGTTCTTTATTATATAGGGGAGATTTCATTTAGTAGAAGAATGCCAAAGTAAGAGTAGCGAATAAATAAGCTAGATCTAAACAAGCAGTGCCTTTGCTATGTATATATAAAAGTTATTTAAAGTTAGAATGTGTTTAATATCATCAGTGATTAGTTTTTGTTTCATATTTTTTATTACTAATTAAATAAATACAAATAAACATCAAATACTTCTGTCAGTTTTGTCATTGTTGCCACATAAAAGACTTGAAATAAAAACAATTCAGTGAAAAAATGTATAAAATGAAATCATATGAATAAATTGTCTTATTTATAAAAACAAAAACAAAAGAGAAGGGTATTTCAATTTTACAAAATCTCTTAAATTTTTTTAAAAATATATCTTTATTCATAATTCAAAATCAATAAAAGAAAAAATTCCCTCAGACTGAATACAAACGGCAAGAAAGGGGAGTAGGCGACTTATACAACTCCATAAGCGAAGAATTTGGGATACCTCGTAAATTGGCAAACCTGATTTTTTTTTTTTTTTCATATAAATCATGTATATAATTTTCCAAGATATATTATTGACAAACGGATTTCACAAAACTATATATACAGCATAACCTGTCTTTCTTTTTTATATTTAGTCTCCACTGATGACGGTGCAGAGAAACTGTTTTAAAACTTTGGAAATTCGAGTAAAAGGTTTTCCACGTTTCCCATGCTATGGAAATACGAAGTTTATTCGCCGCCGTGTTTCCTTCTTTGTCTCCCACTAGTATACCGCCAGCCAACAAAAGTAGTTTTTCATCGGGAGCCCAATACATGGTAATAATAAAATTGCTTTATACTCCCCGTAATGCACAACCCTTGCACCGAATCAGTAGCCACTGATTACTTGTGATTACTGTAAGGTGTGGTTTTCTTATTTTCGTAAGGTTCTATCCGTTTACTTCATACATTATGTAACCTTGAGTTCAATATAGAGCTATCTTATTGTTATTTATTAGACATATCCAAATACATATAAAATAATTTTCAGATAACGAATGTGTCATCATTTTATGGAAATTTACAGGATTCTAGCGATGAAGAATCTGACAATTTTCCTTCTGGGGAAAATATCATCTGTCACCTGTTTCAGGAATCTGACACAAAAGACATTGATTCTTCTGGAGACGAGTCTGATGGTCAATCATACCATACTGTTGCCGCTTTAGGGACACAAGCTAGCAACCGTGTCTGGACGAAGGGTGCCATTGTTTCCACTCAGCCTGTTCAATGTGAGTTTCGTATCTTCACGTCTACAGGCAAAGAAAAATTGGCTGGCAGGTTTCATAATGATAAATTAAAATTCAATAAGGCCCTCTGATATGTATAAACTGTTTCTGACAGAAGACATTGTAAACATGATTGTCACAGAGATAAATAAGTATGCTCAGCAAATTATTGATAGTTCTAAGTTACACGTAGATCTCAGCTACATGTGTAAAAAACACAAATGAGGCCGAGATCAAAAATCTTCATAAGCCCAATTCCGAACCAGAAATTTCACTTTTTCTCCAAAACCTGGATGCTCATCCTTCTGTGTCTTAGCTGGTGACCAAAGTCTCGCAAACACGGAATGAAACTAAGTGTACATCCCTGAAGCATATAATTGGAATTTTCAGGTGCATGCAGGGATGACTGCTAGGTTGATAGTCTTGGTGCTACTGAGTCTTTAACTAAGAAGCTAGTTGAGGAGCTACTGATTGTGTAGCTTCACGGTTTGAATATCATTATTGCTATTCTCGGGTACTACCAGAATACCGCTTGAAAAAGAAAATGTACATGTGTGATACAACAAAGGCCTCCAGAAAAAACAAAAATAATAAAACCTACCAAAAGTGACAAAATAATAATTAAAAAGGGAGAAATAAAGCCATAAGAATATAGCTAAGATGGTAAGGTTTATAAAGGACTTGGTAAAAGAAATGTATAGACAAATTCGACCAAACATAAACATGGGGGTTCCAAGTGGCAAGGCGACTGGACATCGTCATGAGATTCTCAAATCTGAGTTTTTAATCGTATTTAATAAGGCTAACAATGGTGTTGGATATGGCAGCTCAACTGCCTTGTTATTATACACCTCTGAAAGACACTGCGATATGGTATTAGACGTTAGCTGTAGAAGTGCCATTGTAGTTTTCAATGGATGGATGTTTTATAAGAAATATTACCATCAGAAATCAATGTCACTTAGGGAGTTAAGAGAATCCTTAGTACTTTCGCTAACTGGTCACCCATCAGAAGATAATCTAAAACCTAGATGGAGTTCTAGTGTTGTGACTGCAAGACAAACACTTCACTTCTTGGTGGAATTAGGTGGACCAAAGCAAGAAACATGAAAAGGGTGCATGGGCTGCTATGAAAAATAGCCCTAAATGGAGAATGAAGTCTCTGTGGTAGTAAGAAAACAAGCTATAGGAATCGTCTCCATATATTGCGACCAATGTGATGAGAAACCCCATCTATGGGAGGTGATAAACCCCATCTCTGCCTCCCATAATTCTGAAAACCATGACACTGAATAATATTTTCGATTTTATTTCAAATCTGTAAACTTTATCATTCTCTTGTAAATATCTAATTTGCAAAATAACATATCAATATTTATAAGGTGCATCACAAGAAAAAAAAATAGTGTCTTAATGATCATTTGGAGAATTCATTCCTCTTACGATTTTGGGAAAACTAATTTTTTCTTACAAAATCTTTTAATAAATTACACAGTATCGTGAATTATTTCTGGAAATTGGGTATCTAACAACGTTTATTATCATAATGGAAAAATTATAAGCATCATTCGAAAACTCCACACTCATTTTTTTTCAATTTCTGTGAAAAAAAATGGACAGCATTGCATGATTATTTTATCTAATCCTTTCTGATTCACGAAATACCATTAGAATTATAAATTAAAGTTTAAAAGTCATTTAAATATTCCTATATGGCCACTGATTACATAAACAGCAGTGGAAACTATTTAATAGTACACAGGTGTACAAATATGAAAGAAACGTGATATATAATTGGTCATAATTTCAAAAAATATATGCCTAATTACCCATAAGCACTTCGATAACTTCCCTCCAGTCAATGCTAGTCCCTGTCGATTGATAAGTTACATGAACATCCATGGGGCAGGGAATGGGCTAGCAACTTCACTTAGAACACTTACAGAAAATAAGTATACAGCTACACCCTTTAAGAGCACAGGTGTGTATCTGTGTGTGAGTGTATATATATATATATATATATATATATATATATATATATATATATATATATATATATATATATATATTTATATAAATATATATATATATATACATATATATATATACATATATACACACACAGTATATATACACACAGTATATATATATATATATATATATATATATATATATATACATATATATATATATTTATATATATATACAGTATATATATACATATATATATATATGTGTGTGTGTGTGTATAAATTATCAGCCGTTACTAGTCCACTGCATAACAAAGGCCTCAGACATTTCCTTCCACTTGCGTCTGTTTATGGTCTTACTATGCCAGTCCACACCGACAAACATTCTTAGTTCGTTAGTCCATCGTCTTCTCTTCCTTCTTCTGCTTCTTTTGCACTCTTAGGGAACCATTCTGTTATTCTTAATCTCCATATATTATCTGTCATTCTCATTATATGTCCTGTCCATGTCCATTTATTTTTCTTACATGTTGTTAGACTATCTTCTACTTTAGTTTGCCCTCGTATCCACGTTGCTCTCTCTTGTTTTGTCTCCTAGTGTTATTCCCATCATTATTCTTTACATAGCTGAGTTGTATCTATCTTATGTTCTAAGGCTTTCGTAAGGCTCCAAGTTTCTGATGCACAAGTTAAAGCCGGTAAAATCAAGTGATTAAATACTTTTATTTTTAAACAAAGTAGCATTTTACCTTTCATAATCTCATTTTATTTACCAAAGTCTCTCCATCCTAAGCTTATCCTTGTTTTAAATTCGGTCTCTTGTCCTGGGGAAACACTTACTGTCGTCAATAACTCTTATTTTTAGTCTTTGCATTTTCATTGAACATTATCTTATTTTAGTCATATTCATTTTCAGTCCTACATTTCTGCTTTCTCTATTCAAACCTTCTAGCATCTTTAGCAATTCCTCCTATGATTCACTAAACCAAACTATGACATCTGCAAATCTTCAATTGCTACGGTATTCATCATCAATATCAATTAATACATTTTCCCAATTTAAATTTCTAAAAACATCTGGGCATGCTGTGAAAAATCTAGGAGAGATAGGGTCTCCACGTCTAACTCCTTTCTCAATAGGAATTTACTCACTATATCCAATAAATACATACATATATATATTATATATATATGTGTTTACATGTATATATATATATTATATATATATTATATATAATATATATATATATATATATATATATATATATGTTTGTGAGTGAGTATATGTGTGTGTGTATTCTAAGGTTAGATAGAACTCAAAGAGCTATGGAAAGAATAATGATGGGAAAAACACTACTAAGAGACAGAGAAAAAGCAACATAGATACCATAGCAAACTAAAGTAGAGAATATTCTAACAACTTATAAGAAAAAGAATGGACATGGCCAGGGCGAATGATGAAAACAACAGACATTAGATGGACATTAAGAATAACAGAATGGGCCCCTAGAGATTGTAAAAGAAGCAAAGGTAGGAATATAAGACGATGTATCGACAAACTAAAGAAGTTTGTGTGTGTGTGGACTGGCACAGATAGACCATAAACAGACACAAATGGAAGGACATGTTGGAGGCCTTTGTTCTGCAGTGGACTAGAAACGGATGATGATGATTGTGTGTATATATATACATATATATATATATATATATATATATATAAATAAATAAATATATATACACATACATAGCCTACATATATATATATATACATATATATATATATATATATATATATATATATATATATATATGTAGGCTATGTATGTGTATATATATATATATATATATATATATATAATTACATTATATGTATATATAGGTTATGTATGTGTATATATATACATACATATATATATATATATATATATATATATATATATATATATATATATATATATATATACATACATACATATAAATTATTTGGTAAGCTACAACCCTAGTTGGAAAAGCAGGATGCTGTAAGCCCAGGGGCTCCAACAGGGAAAAAAGCCCAGTGAGGAAAAGAAACAAGGAAAAATCAAATATATCAAGTACTGTAACAACATTAAAATAGAGATATAAACCATAAAAACTTTAACAAAACAAGAGGAAGATAAAATAAGACAGAATAGGGTGTCCGAGTGTACCCTCAAGCTAAAGAGAGAGAGAGAGAGAGAGAGAGAGAGAGAGAGAGAGAGAGAGAGAGAGAGAGAGAGAGAGAGAGAGAGAGAGTAGATACGGATAATTTGAGAGAGAGTGTAGATACGGATAATTTTTTCAGAGTACAAAGTTATGGAAAAACGATATCCCCTCAAGTTCTTTCTTCTTTCATGCAATTCATGATCATCCACCTTCCGCATATTGACTCTTCAGCCTTCTTTCTCATGCGCTATTCTAAACGGCGATCACGCATAACCTTTCTCCCTCCTCATTCTTTTAGCCATCTCTTTGCACAGAACTTTCACAATGTAATACGGGTCCAGTCCATTTTTTCATTCCACTTTGTTATTCTCAACTACTTTCAAGCACTTATTCAATAACACCACCATCTGTAATCTGTTCATTCAATATCAAAATACATAACCACCCTCTTTTATTGAAACTTTTTTATAAGTATATCCTTAAGCGTACTTAAAACTATCTACCAATGACATTGCTTCAACTTATGCTGTCGATTCTGACTTCATAAACTTCTTGATCCAACTTCTTTCATTTTGAGCCCCCTCTCTGCAGTACATTTACTGATGTCCATCTTTCTTTGACCTAAAAGAGGCATTGGCTTCCATTAACAAACTTCTAAAAATAATAAGAATTGGAATGATATAAACATCTTATGACCTAGAACATACAGCACACTTTTTTTTTTCAACTAGTTTTGTTATAATCCTTTCATTTGGCGACTCTCCTTAAGGATTAAAATTCACTGTTGTCACACACACGCTGTGACTTAGTCTTGACTCATCCAAATATCCATTATCGAATCTCCACAAGTTGTCAGGTTTCTTATGAGACTAGTAGATGTTTGTATGGCATTTGGGTCATATGGTGTGGTTCTGGGACCGCTGAGGCCAATCAGCAACATGATTCAGTTGGACGGGTGAAGTAAAAGATAAAACCACTGGACATCAAGATGGAAGAAAGACAGTTACAACAGGTAACAGAAAAGGGTTCAAAAGTGGGGGTAGGATAGGGTCGAAGGGACGCTGCAAAGGCCCTTGGTAACGCTTAAAATACACTGCATGATGTGCGCAAAAATAACTATTATTCCCCTTCGAAACTTAATCGATCGAGTAATCTTTTCACTTCTACATTAGATAAAATACCAATGCTTTGATTTAAACACATTCTTTCTATTAAAAATCTTTATGATCCTCCCTTTGATTAGGCTGTCTTTTTTCAAACTGAAAAAAAGGAAGAATGACTTCCAGGTCATAACGTATTAATAGCCTTGACGAATACAAAAATCAGTTACAGTTAAAATAATCATTTGAGCTAATGATGACCTATAATAACAATATGATGATGTCTTTATGAAACTTAACACACGCTGTGAATTTGCAAAAACGGATCTTGAAAATTTTTATGAGATGCAGAGAAAACTAGAGGTGCACATGGTGGAGAAAATGCCTTCGCCAAGCCAAGCAGTCTTATTTTGCTCTTAACTCCACTGCGTACTTGGACTTCGACGTATTTGCTTCAAAATCTAATGGATTTATCTTTATGTCATCACCAAATGTCCACTAAGTTTCGTTGAAAATATTTCAATAGCTTTTTGTAATGTTCACAAACAAAAAATAAGCCAACAAAATATTTACCTTTAACTTCACTTAATAACATTGCGATAATTTTCAAAGTACTGCTGCGTACTTGTATTTTGATGCACTTTATCCTAAATATTAAAGATTCATCATTGGATCATACCAAACATGACTACCATGTTTGACCAAAGTCGGTTCATTAGTTTTGGTGTATAGTTGCTCATAAACAAATAAATAAACGACGGCAGGGCAAAATACAGAATCTTCGATTTTGGTGAAGGCAATAAGGACTAAGTAATATAATACAGAAAAAAAAAAACAGAAGAAAGAAGAATGCATGAAAAAAATTATACACAAAATATAAAGAAAAATTGTCAACAAACTGCACGACTTGTAGTTTCTAAGAGATTGTGGTTATTATTTATTCAGGTAGCTATAAGCCTGCCTGAAAGAGAATGTAGGGAAAAAAAGTAGAAAGCTGAGATAAACAATACAGAAGCCGTAAAAGAGCGTAAGCCTAATGATAGAAAAGAAAAAATAGAACAGGGAAAAGAGAATAACGAAGGGAAAAGAAAGTGAGAATAAACCTTAGAAGAAAGATATGATTATATTGAAGAAAAATTGACCCTTCTAGCAACAACAAAAGAGAAAAAGATCTTGGAGATTAGCGATCCCTTTGAATGGCTGACTCAAAAAGAAAAGAATAAAAAAACACAATGGGTCAATATACGTTCTACAATTCAGTAAGGATCAGAATTTTACCCCATTTTTTCCTCATATAAAATGGCTAAATTAAAATACATATAAAACGGTTGAAGAATAACAACAAAACTTGAAAGAAAACAACAACAAATCCGTTCGTGGTATAAACAAAAGACGCTAGTCACGCGACTATTGTTCTGAACACTAAACCGACAAAATGGCTGTGTGAAAAGACAAGTATTAAATTCAAGTTCATACAGTAGATAAGTACTGATAATTTTTTTGTTAAATTTTTTATAGTTTTTATAGGAAATATTTATTTTAATGTTACTATGCTTAAAATATTTTATTTTTCTTTATTTCCTTTCCTCACTGGGCTATTTTCCCTGTTGGGGCTAATAGCATCCTGCTTTTCTAACTAGGGTTGTAGCTTAGCATTTAATAATAATAATAATAATAATAATAATAATAATAATAATAATAATAATCGAGACCGCTGCATACACAGAGAGTTGTGGTAGCCACTTGGAAACGTCCCTGGCTCGCAATCTGTAAGTAGAGAGTTCGGCCCATTACGAGACCGATAGTTTTTAGTAGACTAAAACATCGCCGTTGCTAGGGATAGGGGAAGTCCAGCCTACAGATCTACCTGCCGAGTTGTCAAAAGCCATATTCTTATCGTCCTTGGCCCTACCTTCGGGTGGACATTTATGACATTTTCCAGTCCCTTTGCCCTGCCGCTCTGATCGACCTTTAAACCGTTAAAACTACCTTCCAAAATTATATTATTCTTGAAGCAACACGCTGTTTTCTTGTAAATGTCACAGAATGATTCTATATGGTATAAATCAGTGAACATTCTATTAATATTCTGTAGTCCATACGGAAAACCAGAGAAAAATAATTGAAATCCGTCAATAACTTACAAAGGCATATATATGAAAAATGTACAAAAGGATCGTCTAGACGTGGGTGGATACCTAAACTTGCCAACTTCGTTAGCAGAGGTCGAAATGTAGAAAACATTTTGCAAAGCTCAAAGAAACTTTTAAAGAAAACATTCATCAGAGGCTAAGCAAATAAAATGCTTCGCAAAACATATATCAAACTTATATAATTCCTTAACGACATATTAAATATATCACAAAATACTCATAACATAAATAGAAAAGAAATCACCAGACACATAAAAATGCTGTCAACAGAACTCATAAGAACGTTGGATGACATTATTCATCAGGATTCAAAATAAGTTGTACTAAACCTTAGCCAGAGCTCACAAAAAAACTTCCATAAAACACACACCAGGACTCGTAAAACAAGTTACAACATGAAATATTCATCGTAAATTATGACGCGCATTCAACGAAAACATTTACCAACCTGACAAAATTCACAAAAGATATATTCCTCCCATGTTCAATCCCTTCTCAGAGAAACATTTACGCAAAATATTTCAGGGATCTCAGCTAGGACAATAAAGACACCCTTCCGTTTAGCCCACACAAATCGCTCTTCTAAGTAGATGAAAATATTGCCCAAGTTATCCATGCTATTTACCTATCGATGCATAAATCATTGAAATATTAAGATTATCTAAATTATTTTGTCTTGAAATCATTGGAAACGTGAAAATTGTTCATTGGAAGTAACAGACTATGAAAGAATACCCTTTTTTGAAGGACTTCTCTGAAAACCAGAAAATCATCAGTCACAGGACCTCACAGATTTATGAATAAGTCGTTCATGGATTCACAAAAACATTATGGAAACCCTAATCATGATTTTACGCTTGTTAAGGTAAAGATATCTTTCATATAATCAGGTAAGCGAGGAAGATCAGATGAAAAAGAACCTTCGCGGAGTTTTCTTAGAAAAAAAATGCATACACTGTAACAGAAACTCGCTGTTAAATTCACACCAATCTCAAAGAAAACAGTGGGGAAAGGGTCACAAGAACTCGCTGAAAACATTGAATATAACAAAATCTGAAATTCAGATTTACCTGACAATATTTCAAAATTACAAAGACCTTTCACGACACCGATTTCTGGCTTTTTATAGACACTTTCAAAGGAATATAAATCAATGAAGAAACGCTTTCCAGAAAAGTAGTTTGGTACATTAGGAAGAAGGGTAATTATCTATCTATATATATATATATATATATATATATATACATATATATATATATACATATAGGGAGAGTTCGAATCCTACCTAAGCATTACAAAGCATTGAGAAATAATCTATAAGGGAAGAGGCCCCAGTTGCTATTAGAAATGCATGGAACACATTGTTCTTCTCATTCCCATAAAATTCGTCGAAATAGTTATGGGTTTATGCTTAAAGTATCACACTGAAAAAAATTTCTGTTTCTTTAATGAAGATACCAAAATATCTCATGAATTTTTTGCAGAAGCACATTAGATGTTTGGAATATGACATTACCATAAACACTGCACAAAAAGGTCAGGGCAAAATACAAACATCATAGGACAGGAAATTCGAATGCTGAAATTTATCATTTGTGTCAATCATGGGAATTCAAGTTCCTTGAAACTTACTAAAAAAAAGGGGGGAGGCAAAAAATACACAAGGATCCAACAAGGCAAATGGAAAAATAATAAAATTTCTCAAAAAGGTCGTACTGAATACTGTTCTAAGAACACTTACAGCATTTCAATGAATACCACACACTGCATGTTACTTCACAATCTATAAATAGCCCCTAATGCAAGAACAAGACACCAAATCTATATTACATAGCAGAATTTTCTAAAAGTTTCCTAAATCCTCATAAGCTTTGAATAAGCACAGCGAAAAACATCACTAGATTGCATTAAATTATATATAAAATGCTTTCAAACAATCCCTGGAATAAAATAGCAACTGAATCCCCCTGGAAAATGGATAAGCACAAAAACAGACCCATAAAAAAAGGATGCAGAAAATTGTCAATAAGCCTCCCTGTAAAGAAATATCTTCTGGGATCTATATGAAAAAGAAAACATTTATCATACATAACTTTGAAAAAAATAGTTTTAAGATAATAGTTATGAAAAAATGCAGAAAATGTCGAAATGTAGTCAGTAAAAGAAATGCAATAAACATTTCAAATTTCCACTTCAAAGGCGTTCAAGATATATTACAGGAGAAACAGCAACAAACGTTCCCCAGATACATATCTAAATCAAGGGAAACACATTCGAACTAAAAAGACTGAAAGCTTTCTCGCGTCCTCGCTGAAACCAGCCATGCTGGAGACTTGACAGAACCTCGGGGAAAACGAACTGAAAATGTGTATTGGATTTCAAAGGAAAATTGCATTCATATTACAAAAGTCGATTTTATGAAAGGAAAGCGAAATGGAATACTAGGGAAACGCCTAAATGATTAAACATTTCAAATAAAACCAAAATGAAATTAGTGAGGAGCAGCGCCAATGGAAGTCTTTCTCTTTAAACGAAATCTATATAGAACGGCGTTTGACGTTGACATATTCTTTACACACACACAAAATATATGTGTATATATATATATATATATATATATATATATATATATATATATATATATATATATATGTGTGTGTGTGTGTGTGTGTATACATATATTATATATTGTATACTATATATAAATATGCATATATATGTATATATATACATATATATATACATATATATATATATATATGTATTTATATACGTAGATATATATATATATATATATATATATATATATATATATATATATTATATTTGCATGTTACATATATGGACATGCGTTTATGTAAGTAGTGTTTTCACATATTATTATTATTATTATTATTATTATTATTATTATTATTATTTTTATTATTATTATTATCAAAATTGCATTCATATTACAAAAGCCGATTATCGCTGGTTTGAATATGATTTCTATGTAAACCGCAAACAACAGGCAATGCCCTAGATTTTTTCTAATAGAAGTTAAAAGGGTAAAATGAGCTTCTTTCTTCCATTGTCTACAGTATCGAAAAATAATATGAAATCTTAAATCTCCAAGGTCTTTGAATGGAATGTTGTTATTACCATATGTTAAATAATGAACAAGAGCTTTAGGAAGAACTGATTAATGAAAAAATGTGTTTGAAGTGATTGCCGCAATACATAATTGGGACAAGCATTCTGAAGATGAGTTAAATGGGGAAGATAGAAGATAGGCAGAGATTAATGACGCAAGCGAGAGGCAATTTGTGTTTGAGAATGTTTGTGGATGTGACTGATGAGGACTAATGAGGGCCAATTATGGAGAATAGAATAACTGAAAGAGCTGATGGTCTTACAAGCGAGATGCTGTGGTATTGTGGTCATAGATGATTGGGTGACAATGGTTAGAGAGGTATGTCTGAACGAGTCAAATGTTTACAAGAAATCGACGAAAGGAATAATTGTTCCACTGTATTAAAGTGAGTGTGATAAAAGTATAAAATTACTTAAAATATATAAAAAAAATGTGTGTGGATAGAATGTTATTGGCAAAATCATAGTGACCGAAGGAACAATAAGTTTAGACTAGAAAAAAGCGTACGAGTCATGAGCTTTTTATGACAAAAGAAGTGCAATAGGAAGACTGAAAATAAAAGGATAAAGTTGTAAGTAGCAAACATGGACCCATGAAAAGCTTGAAACAGAATTAATATTCAATTTGAAGGTATTGAAAATGAATGGTGTAGTAGAGGATACGTAGCTGAGAACTATCATAAGTTCTCACGATGTAAGAAAAGTCTATTTGCATGCGTTGATAAAGAAGGGAGTGTCTGATGAAACTGATATAAAGGGCCTGTATATATCGATGGGAGTTTAATGTTTGCGTAATTGGAGTGACATGGGATGACACAGAAGAGAAACCCAGCTCCGAAGAAAAAAACTTGGAAAATGTAATGAGTCCTGAGTGGGAATGGTAGATGTTTGTCGACGAATCGCATAAGAACAAATGCAGAAATTCATTGAGTTCGAAGAAATTTTCGGTGTTTGGAAGAAGAGCCGAGAGCATTTGTGAACAAGAGTAGAATAATGAAGAATAAAGGAAACCTTCAAGATGGAACAATGAATTTTATATGCACTTTTGGAGAATTAAAACAGCTAATTTGCTGGAAACGTGGGGTAAAATTATTGAAGAGGTGAACCTCTTTTAAATGTTAGTATGGTGTGTGTAAAGATTAAAATTATTATTATTACTACTAAAATCGTTAAAATTATAATTTGTTTAAATTATTAAAATTAATATTAATGATATTATTAAAGTTATTATTATAATTATTACAAAAATGCTTATGGAAGCCAAAGAAAAAATGCAGAAAGAACTGCTGAAATTTTTTTCCCTGAGAGTGTATTGCGGATGTTGAAGCCGAAAGATAAAAACGTTGAACCTCCTAAAATGAACTTTTGTATTGCGTGCGATATCAAAATAATATGTGAAAGAAATTTGGAGATACATAGTTGTAGAATGTTAGCATAAATAGGTAAATTAATCAGCGAGTTTCAATGTTTTGATTATGTGTAAAGAATGAATGCAAATAGCTAGTAAAATAAAGGATTAATCCAGGAGTGGTAGAAAGGAGAAGAAAAGATAGGCATGGAAAAAGTTAGATTGATAAAACGAAAGATTCATTTTAAAATGAAAATTGCCGGAAATGAGTGAAAGCAAGAAAGATATAAGTGGCACAGTGAATTCAGTAGCTCTATGTGCTACTGGTCTTTCTGCAATTTCAAATGTTAATGTATCAAATTCAATTATAATCTATCTCATAACTTAATCAGTTGAATTAGAACTTATATACTTTGATTTGAATGCGGAAGATAACATTGACTTTAACGTTGTAATTTTATAGAAAAAAAAAAGCTCGAGAATGTGGTATTTTTAGGCAAGGGATCCGATGAGCATTACTAGTGGTTGTTTCAAAGTAATCAAGGTTGTAGGTGAAATTTAATTAGTACTATCTCGGTTATCTATTGCCAATTATGATACATAGAATTACTACCTTATCTTTAAAGGAATAATGAGCATTTTTGGGGGGGCCACCTCCTATATGGGAATCTGCTTAATGTTGCGAATATATGAGGAAAAATTACAGATGTACAGTATATATATATATATGTATATATATATATATATATATATATATATATATATATATATACTGTACATGTTCATGCACAAATATTCATTAACATATCACATGTATAACAAACCCTTTTCCATTACACAAGTTATGTTACTTGCAGATGTAAGAAAACGTTTCATCTGCAAAACCATAAGTACGTTTAAACAGCAACGCAAAAAAGGGCATTGATTAACTAGTACGAATATTAAACATATAGGCCGTGGTCAGTCAATACAACGTGAACATTTTATTATGAAGAATCGAAATTTAAAGCTAAAATCAAACTTGACCAATGTAACCACACCAAAAAGTTTGACCAAACAGAAAGATCAGTTTGTCCCTTTTTGTCGTAAGGAAAATTCTTTTCTCGATCGACGGTCGTAAAACCACACAGCAAATCATAATTTGAAAACTCCCCCCCCCCCCCCTCAAAAAAAATCGAAAAAAGCTCGTTATATGGCTTGTATGGAAGGCTGAAAAAAGATAGACAGACGTGGTAAGAGCAGGTTGAATTGCTTGTCTTAAAGAACGGTAACAAAAGCACAACAGCTAAACACGACTGCGCGGCGAAAGTGTTGCGTTAATTAAAGGTACTAAGGTAGTGGTTCAGCTGTGTGAAAGAAATGACGTAAATTCAAGTACGGAAAATACTCCCGTTCTCTCACCCTGACAATGATAATACAGTAGAAGAACCGTTAAAGAAATTCTAGAAGTATGAACACGCAATACCAATCCTATGAAAAACTTAATATTGTATTCTGAACTTGTGTAGGTAGAGAAAATAAACCCGGATTTGTTATTTATATATACGTATGGGTCCATTTTCAATAACTAAATTTTCAACACCTGTCAGGGTTTCCAACAGCTATGAGAGAGAGAGAGAGAGAGAGAGAGAGAGAGAGAGAGAGAGAGAGAGAGAGAGAGAGAGAGAGAGAGAGAGAGAGAGAGAATCAAGTCCCACAATATAATGAATACTGAACGACATAGGTATTATGGCAGGTAGGCTCGACAGGATATAAATAATGTAGCCAGAAAGATATGAACAAACTATTGATATTACGAAGCCGTAAACAAATAAAGACATACAAACAAGAACCAAGTAAACGCTATTACTGCAGCATCGTGAAATTAGCACCCAAAAAAGGGAAGAGGAAACCATTACACTTAATCATATAAATGGGAAATGAATTATTAAATGCCTTAAATTTCAAAGATGAATCGAGAAAACCGTCGGATAATCTTGGCTTGAAAGGTGAGAAAATACCCTAGTCTCATTAAAGTGGATCGGGATAATTTACTTAGGCAACTCGTCGTCCAATTAACATAAGTAACAGTAAGACACACTCCTACTAACGATCTCTAATATTATCTTGTTGGGAATGCGTCCGATTAGCGTCACAATAAAACATAATTTTCTTTAGTGCAAGAATAAACTTTGATATTGTAAGACTTTTACTTCTATTCAGTGACGACATATTCAGTGGTATCACAAATCCGGTTTAAAAAAATTACTGTCATTAATGATTCCTTTCAAGAATAAATTAATACTAAAATGCACTAAAGCACTGTTAAATACATTCTTATCCAAAATAAGCACTATATCTCATCACCAAAATTCGTACATGAAAAATATTCTTCGCCAAAATAAGCCCAAGACATATTAATTAATAGGAGCTTTGAAACCATAATGTCTAAGCAAGAAATTTAATATATGTTTCCATAGTAATTTTCTTTTTTGGAGGGTTAATTGTTACTGTTGGTTGAGAAAGTAATAGCACGAGTTCAACTTTAGAAAATTATGAAAGCCCCATCTACGCATTTCCTATGATAAAGAAGCTTAAAATCAGCTAGATAATTGGCAATACATCGTCTTTCGGTGGAAAGCAAATAAATATTTAATGATGTTTCACAAAAGATGGAACCCATGGCCAATTCAGCTTACTGCTCATAATAATGATTATCAAAATCAAAGTAGGTATTAATTGATAGCTACCACAACTTCGTGAAATAACTTCTGTCCATACTACTAAATTCCTCTTTTTTAATATCATGTCAGCAGTTGAATGGTTTCAGTTTTAGATAAAATGTCTAGAATGAGTAGACTACGAAAGAATCACTAATCAAATATATTTCTAGATCACAGAATAGTCAAAGCGTTTAGTACTCTGCTCTGACACGGGTATTAAGCTTCTGAACCTTCACCAATACATGCATTACTGCTAGATTAGTGGCAGATACGAAAATATTTATGTATCCTTTCCTTATTTCTACGGTTTTTATTCTAATATTTCTTTCAGGAATCTGTTAACTTTACCCTAGATTACAATATACATTAAAGGGCCAAGATGAATTACTCTTTCGAAAGTTGAAGTCACCGATTATTTCATGAATATTATTGAAATACTTTTTTTTTATTCAGAATAACAATTATTCGTTCGTTTTCTGATTAACACCTAATGAGGAAGTTGGCTTTCATCATTTCCAAGTAACCTGAAGCAATTTTCAGTAAAAAATCTCTCGACAATTTTTCATTTTCTTTCTGCATTCTTCAACTACATTGTTGACCAAATTTATGTCGAAAATTTAAGGTTATCAAAATTTGAATGGACATGGGTACTAATGAATGATTAATACCTGTGCATATATATATATATATATATATATATATATATATATATATATATATATATATATATATATATATATATATATATTTATATATATATACATATATATATATATATATATATATATATATATATATATATATATATAAACCCTTTCT
>NC_090726.1:67604546-67634546 GCF_036898095.1 Palaemon carinicauda | reverse complement strand
TTCCATGCTATACAGTTGCCAGTGCTTATGTGGAACAGCAATCATCAGTTTTACGAAAAGAGCCTTATTAACAAATAACGCCTTGAAGTTAGTACTTCCATCAACGCCTCCACATACAGAGATACATACATTTGTGTGCGTATATATATATATATATATATATATATATATATATATATATATATATATATATATATATATATATATATATATATAATCATCACTATAGTTTCCTCCTACGCCTATTGACGCAAAGGGCCTCGGTTAGATTTCACCAGTCATCTCTATCTTGAGCTCTCAATTCAATTCTTCTCCATTCATCATCTCTTACTTCACGCTTCATAGGCCTCAGCCATGTATGCCTGAGTCTTCTAGCACTTCTAGGGCCTTGTGGAGCCCAGCTGAACGTTTGGTGAACTAATCTCTCTTGGAGAGTGCGAAGAGCATGCCCAAACTATCTCCATTTACACTTCATCGTGATCTCATCCACATATGATACTCGAGTAATCTCTCTCATAGTTTCATTTCTAATCCTGTCCTGCCAATTAACACCCAACATCCTTCTCAGGGTTTTGTTCTCAAATCTACTAAATCTATTGGAGATTGTTTCATTGTCATACCATGGCTCATGTCCATAGAGTAACACCGATCTCACTAAACTGATATATAGTCTGATTTTATATGCAATTTCAGGCGATTTCATTTCCAAATTTTACTTAACCTATCCACTGTCTGATAAGCTTTTTTCAATCATAGTTCCTAAATACTTTAAATGATTCTACCTCATTAATCCTATCTCCTTCCAATGATATTTCATCTTCCATTGCATACTCCGTTCTCATCATATCTGCCTTTCTTCTATTTATCTCCTATTTACTCCGCTGTTTACTGGGTATTCATTTGATAAGACTCCACTAACATTAAATTTGCCTTTTCTATGTTCATGAACAAACTTAATCAAATTTACATATTCAAGAGGAATTCCATAATAACGCAAGGCTCTCCATACAATTGGCGGGTGCACACTATCAAAGGCTTTTTCATAGTCCAAAAATGCCATCAAAAGTGGATTTCTATATTCTATGCATTGCTGTACAACATATCTCAAAATGAAAATTTGGTAAGTGCAACTTCTTTTTTAAATCCACCCTGTTTATCTCTCAGCTTTTCATCTATCTTTCTCTCTAGTCTCCTAAGAATAAGCATACTATATATTTTTATAGCAACTGACATAAGTGTTATGCCTCTGTAATTGTTGCAATCAGTCGTCTCCTTTTTTTTTTGGCCTTTTTCACCTACGCTCCTAACTCCCATTCATTAGGTTTTGCCTCTTCATTCCACATTCTACAAAATAATCTTTTAAGTAGTCTGTGAGTCCCTTCATTTTCGGCCAGTATCATCTCGGCAGTTATTCCATCGTATCCAGGGGCTTTCCATCTCTTCAGTGTTTTGAGAATAGCTTCGATTTCAAACACACTAAATTCATACAAGGGCAAATCAAGGTCTTCATCAGCTTCAGGTATATCAACCAAATTATTCCCTTCATATCTCCTATTCATAACGTTGTCTTTCTTCATCTTCTGTAGTTATAATAAATCCGTCTCTCTTTTTTATAGGTATAGGCTTTTTCTTCCTTGCCCCAGTCGAGATTTCATTACTAATTCTATGAGCAATTCTTACACTTTAACAACTTCCTGAATTCATAACTCTGTCAGCCTCATTTGCTTTACTATCTAAATATTCTTTCCAGTCATTCCTGGCTTTTCTTTTGACCTCAATAGCAATACTGGAATACTCAGCATGCTCTACCTTGTAATTTTCATTACTTCCTCGAAAACTTTCAACAATTAATTTGTCTTTGTCTTCTTTTTATAGTATCTCAAGTATCATTTGATATCCATGGTTTTGTCCTTGTAACTGCGTGTCCAGAGACTTCATTACTAACTGACTGATATATGTTCTTAATATCACACCATTCTTCATTAATTGTCCGCTCTTCATGTGTGTGTATATATATATATATATATATATATATATATATATATATATATATATATATATATATATATACATACATATATATGTATATATATATAAATATATATATATATATATATATATATATGTGTGTGTGTGTGTGTGCGTTTGTATGTGCGTTTGTATGTGCGTGTATATTAGTTATATACATATAAATAATTTTTCATGAGGTTATATATATCACAAGTGAGCATTTGTAAGACTGAACAACAATGAGTTTGTAGACAACGCAATTAGCTACCTTACCTCTCAGCAAGTTCTTAAATCCCTAAATTGCACTTCCTACATGAGTTTACAAAACATTTGCATCGTCTTATTTTGGAGCTACATTACTGTTCTAACCAATTTAGTGAACGGCTATAATCTGCTAAAGACATGACCCTCGAGTGTTAAACATATCAAAATAACGAGGGAAATAGCTGCCTATACATAATGGCTTTCATCAAATGAATACCACCGAGGGCCTTTTCCTTACATCCCTGTTAATAGTTGAAAACACGCTTTTTACAGCTTATCTCGAATTTTTGTTCAAGCAAAAAACTAAGGTTTTAATTTTATTGCAGTGGAACTAATTTCCGTCACGGCAACTCAACAACAGACTAATTGTTTATCATCGTTATCCTTGTTTACTTTTGGAGAACCTCGTGTCTCTTATTCACGAACGTCCATTAGAATGGACTGGATTAGAAAACTTGGGCCAGATGCCCGGCATTGGGACCAGTGAGGTCATGCAGCGCCATCACAAATCTCTAAACTGTTAATTGGAAATATATGATTGAAGATATCTTATAACATCGACTCATAAATTCATACCATTCAATATACCTAAAAAAAAAATAAATAAATAAAAAAATAAATTTCGTTAAAAACAGATTTCACTTACAGTACAGTAGATATCAAAGAAGATCATGTACATCAACATCATATAAAATATCAGCAACGGATTTAACATCGAGGTGATATTTTCAACGCTGATATATATATATATATATATATATATATATATATATATATATATATATATATATATATATATATATATTTTGATCAGCATTGCTACGTTGTAAAATGTACCCGAGTCTGGTGTATGACCAATTATCAGTCCATTTAAAAAATTTTAACTTCAACTTATCGGTTGCTAAAAATCACTTTTAATCCAGGGCTTAATATTAGCCCTGAGACCTTTATATTTCTTATAATTGGCGCGTATGGGTAGACAGCCACACCTCTTATCATTTCCTTAAAATATATGAGATAATAGGATTCTTCATATCAAAGTGAAGAACTCTTTGTATGCTGTAATCTTTAATTAGAGCGGATTCTCCTGTCTGCTAACCTATTACCATGTTTTCGCACATGAGAGGGAACCCTGCAGAAATGAAGATTTTTATGCCGACGAAAAATATGAAATGATCACTCTTGATCTTTCTGCCCTAATGAGTGCGGCCAATTAGAAAACTTTTAAGAGGTCCACAGTATATTACAAACATTTTAACCTTAGTTTTTAAAACGAGCTCCAAAAGCTTTACCAATGCTGTCCTCTCTGCGGCAAATACAGGGGCACAATTAGGTAATTTATCTAATATAACTTATTATTATGGACTATGGCAAATGACATCGATTTCTCTAACTTTAAAACATTAGTATATATATCTAGAATGAATGAATGACTTGAAGTTCTCTGGCATCCTGACATCGAAGGTCATTGATGCCGATATCGTTTATTATCGATAAAGGTTAAAAAGAGTATTCAATTAAAACCAGGAAAGTAAATATGTTATAAAAGTTAAATAGCATTAAGAAGACCTACTTCCGATATAAATCTAAAAAGGCCACTACCATTGTACGACACATCATGTCCTTGGATTTTGGCAAGGATGAAGCTGCCATCCTCACTCCCAGCCTCAAACGGATATCTATTTCTTTCTGTGCTATAAGTGAGGCATTCAGTCAACAAATGCCTCACTTTCAAGGGTATCAAACAGTCGTCGCAATATGGTTGGCGTTGGCCAGCCAGCAGAAACTCGTGTGTCATCAGAGTGTGACCAATGCAGAGGCGACAAAGAGTAGTCTCCCGTTTTCGGAGCATCCCATTATACCTCCAAGGGGATACAATAATCACAATTTCTCTCATCTTACTTTCGGTTAAACTATCCCAAAGCTGTTGCCAATTGTTATAAATAGAATTCTTAATTGCATGTAAAAAATCATTACAAAGAATGGGATACCTTCTTGGTAGCAACTCTGCTGGAGCACTCTTTGCCAGTGAATCTGCCTCTTCATTTCCAAACACACCTGTGTGTGCCGGAACCCAGCAAAATCAAGCTGTTATACCATTTAGGTCAATAATTAAAAGTTATTCTAAAATCTTTAAAACTAAAGGGTTACTAGAATTAAAACCTTCTATAGCTTGAAGGACACTTCTTGAATCACTATAAATGGTAAAATTGCCCTCCTCTTTTAACGCTATTTTCTCAATAGTGGTTAGAATTCCATATAATTCAGCAGTAAAAATGGAAGATATTGGAGGACGTGCACCTCTACAGTCCAAAGAATTACTATATACTCCAAATCCAACGCCAGCATCAGATTTGGAGCCATCGGTACATATAAAAGTTGATTTCAACATGTTACATAAAAAGAGACCTAGCTTCTAATTCAGTCATGTATTTTTTAACACCTATAAAATATTTACAAAAAGATATCTCTGGTAATTTCCACGCAGGGGTTGATGATATCTTAAATGGAAGCACCTTACCTCTAATTTTATCGAGACTGTTTAATAATTGTTTTTCCCGAAAGCTATAAGGTTGAGGAGATTTTGGGTGCAACTCAAAGTATGTTGAGTTCCTTAAAAGGCTTGCAGTCAGAAAGTCTAAAGAGTTAGGGAGTCTTTGTAACCTAAACCAATACCGAATAATGGAAGACATTCGGTAATGGTCTAGAGGTAACTCTCCAGCATCAACAAGGAGACTTGGGATAGGTGAGGTTCTAAACGCTCCTGTGGACAGTCTAATACCAGCATGAGGTATTGAATCCAATACCTTTAATCGGCTTGCGGTAACTGAGGAGTATATATCACACCCATAACTAATTTTGGAAAACATTAAGGCCTTGTATAATTTTAAAATAGTTTTACAGTCTGGCCCCCATGATGTATGGGACAATACTTTTAAAAGATTCAGAGCCTCAAGACATTTAGCTTTCAACACCTTTAAGTGAGGAACCCATGTAAGCTTAGAATCAAAAATCAATCCTAAAAATTTAGCTTCACCTACACATTGGATCTGTTGACCTTTCATGTATATATCCGAATCAGGATGTACTCCCGGATACGGCAGAAATAGACAATAGTAATTTTGCTTGTTAAAAACTTGAACCCATTCATATCAGCCCACTGAATAATTTTGTCAATTACAATTTGTAGTTTTCTCTCAATCATTGCCATTCTAGCTCCAGCAAAGGATATAGAGAGATCATCCACAAATAGAGTTGAGAGAATATCTTAGGGAATGACTGAGGATATCCAATTAATTGCTAGTGCAAACAGGGTTACACTACCATGTGGAACTCCTTCTTCTTGACATTTCATCTCTGACAGAGTTCCCAACTCTCACTTGAAAATCTCTACATGAAAGTAATGATTGGATAAACAGTGGTAGCTCTCCTCTTAATCCCAATTCATGAATGGTTTTAAGTATACCATATCTCCATGCAGTACCATATGCCTTTTCAAGGTCAAAAAAGGTCAAAGCTATACTAGTCAGGGCCACCCATAATAGGTGGCCAAGGCTTCACAAATAGAGGACTCAAGTCGTATCAACACATCAGTTGTTAAGTGCGTTTTTCTGAATCCACCCTGGATAGAGGAAAAAATACCTTTCTTTTCCAGGTACTGCATCAGTATTGCATTGACCATCTTCTCCATGATGTTACATAAGCAAGATGTCAATGCAATTGGTCAATCGTTTGCTGCTAAAAACTTATCCTTACCCGATTTTAAAAATGCTAAAATAATAGCTAGTTCCCAAACACTTGGATAACCATGATCCTGTCATATTCTATTAACAATACTTATAATAAATAACTTTGTATTAACTGGTACATTGCATATGGAATTCCATTGGGTCCAAGTGGAAAGATCATACTCAAATTATCTTTCAATAAAAGGAGAATTGTATGACTCTTCCCTTCATGTTGCAAAATTTAGAACTTTCTTTTCTTCAATGTTCCTATGCTGGTGACCAGGAGCTGCTACACACTTCCATGATACATTTGAGATATGATCAACCAGGGCATTGCTAACATAATTTGCTTTAGTCACATAATGACCATTCACTTTCAACAATGGTGGTGGGTTGATGGTGAATTTGCCTGCTCTCTTTTTTACTTTCCTCCACACAGAAGATGGTGGCGTTCTACTGTTAATGGAGAAAACAAAAGGCACCTATGACTGGCGCCTAACTTCTTTCATGGCACGGCGGAACTGTGCTCTACATTTCTTGTATGTAATTGAATTCTTATCAGTATGGCGTCTGTGCAATCATGTTATAGAGATCTTCTTGTGGCTCTGTGTAGGCCAGTTAGTTCTGAAGACCACCACGGGACTGGTCGTCGTTTGAATAACCCTGTTGTTTTGGGAACTGAAAGTGACCCCTGCTGTATGGAGAGTTCCATTCAGTATGTCTATGACATCATCAATATTTCAAAAATGTTCTGCATCCCCCTCAATTTCTCTTAGCTCACAAAATTTATCCCAGTCTGCCTTGTCAAGATTCCATTGTGGCGATCTCTGTAAAGGTGGACCATTGTTGGTGTTATAATAATTGGTGCATGATCACTAGTATGCCAATCATCTAATGTGCTCCAATCGAAATCGAGAAGTCAATCAGAGCTTATGATTGATAGGTCAATACATGACAAGGTACCTGTTTGGACATGAAAGTGTGTGGGCTCTCCTGTATTAAGGAGTCCCACATCTCCATTTTCCACAATTGATGATATATTTCCCCACGTGTTTGCTAAAACATCACCCCACAAAGGATGTCTACCATTCAAATCTCTAAGTAAAAGAAAAGGTTGAGGGAGTTGTTGAATCACCTCTACTAAGTTATCATACAAAATGTTACCATTTGGAGGCAGGTACAGAAAACAAATTGTATATTTTCTCCCTATATCAATCTGTACAACCACTGCCTGCAGAGGTGTATGAATAGACAAAGATATTTGGGGAACATCTCGACAAATGTTTATGAGACTTCCGCCATGGCTCCCCACTTGGTGATCATATGGTGTCCTATAACTAATATATTCGCAAGGACAAGGAGTATTATGATCAAGTTTGCTCTCCTGTAGACATATAATTATGGGGGAATGCTCATGAATAAGGAGCTCAAGTTCTTCATATTTGGCCCTTATACCCTGACAATTCCATAGCAAAATGAAGAAAAAACTATGGTTTATATTTTGTTAGACCCCTTAACTGGAGTCTTCATATTAGCAGTTTTTGATTCAACACTATTTCCAGGTGGTTTCATTAAAGAGGGTCTTGATAGATTGGGTTTGGCATTTATGATTTTCTTTTTGTCTTTTTTATCTAATTGTTGAGGGGGATGGTGGACCTCAACTTGAATTTCCGATTTATTTCAATTGACTTTCAGCTGTTCAGAAACATCAACAGACAAAGCATCATATTTACTTGACGTCATAATTTTGATATTTCTCATGGAAGGGGGTGAAAGAGATGAAGGTATCTCTCTTTTCAAATTAATAGGTGGTGAGCTACCAGGTTTTTGCACCTTCCTCAATACAGGTGCACCTGGTAACTTGGTGTCGGGTGGAATCTCCATCAAATCAGGCAATGACATGACCTGAGAGAGGTTAGTACTATTGTTGGTAATGGGGGATGAAGGCTGTACAGAAATGGGATATACCGTGACAGAGCCTCAGACGGCAATATGTTTATCTTGTCATGCAGTACTTTATCATCCGAAGTTGTATTTCTTTTCTTGGATTACTAGCAGCGCTAGGTGGGTTTGATGTCTCCTGTGGTAAATTTCACTTTGATTTTAACGCCTTTGCATAGCTAGTTGATTTATTTAACAGTCTTTTTGCATGTCCCACACTTATGTGTTCTAAACTCGATTTGTTTATGGCAGCTTACTCCAATTTACACAGTTCGCATCTCCTATCAGTTGACTTATATTCAAATTACAATTTAAACACCTGGCCTCAAGTGTACATTCTCCATAAGATTTGGAGCAAATACCACACCTTTTTTCATTTTTGCAAACTTTGGATGGGTGTCCAAATTTAAAACAATTAAAGCATTGCATGGGCTTTTGCTTGAAAGGACGAACTTTAATCCTTTCATTTTCAATAACAATATGGAAAGGTACATCAGCATCCTGGAAAGTAAGTATAATCATTGATGTTCCAGGAACCTTATGCACTTTCCATACATTTAGTGGACACATGGAAAGTATCTCCTCCTCTGTAAATTCGTAAAGGTCTTTATTAAAGCCACACCCCTTCCATAACTAAAATTTAGATGAGGTTTCATTTCTAATGCAATTTCATCACTGCCTGTCTGTAAGTTAGATACTGCAGACTGCGTCGAGGGTTTGGCATGGTGAGATAACTATTTTTCCCAAAACAAGATATATCTCCAGGTGCAATGGTTCCTCCTTTTTTCTGAATCAACTTACATATTTCAAAATAATTCTCTATTATCCCTTTAGGTTCAGCTACAAGCCACATTGGTGATTTTGGCTTTCTCTGTGAAGGCATGGGTACATTTATGTCTTTTTCAAACCAATCAGCAGGTTTGTATACATCCAATTCCTTTGGGACCTTATCACAAAGAGCCCCCATGATCTTCAAGTTGTTCATTTTAATATTACTGATATTACAAACGGCATTAAACATATCATCATGACTATCAAAAGATATCCAAGAGTCCCATTTTTATTTTCCGAGTCTCATCCTTATTTCTTTTATCAATCCATAGCACTCAAATGCTCTCTCTCTCTCTCTCTCTCTCTCTCTCTCTCTCTCTCTCTCTCTCTCTCTCTCTCTCTCTCTCTCTCTCTCTCTCTCCCTTTATATATATATACATATATATATATATATATATATATATATATATATATATATATATATATATATATATATAATGTATATATATATATATATACATATATATATCATCATAGTTTGTCTCTAATGGAATTTCAGAAACATGAAGGATTCGCAGTTTCCTTGTGTTACCCAAATTACTAGATTTTTTAACATCAGTAGAGTGGTCCTTTTTAGTTCAAATGTCGCCAACAGAATTTTCCTTATTTAAACTAGCAGAGGTCGTCAACAGTGTCAGGGAAGAACCAGCGTATCCAGGGGATGGAGGTTTGTTATTTGGAAAATCCATAAAGCAGGGGTCGAGAAAGGGGTTGATTAGTTAGGTTTACCTGTTCGAGAATATTGAGGCATCATACGTCAGATAGGCACAATGAGAGTATACTTCCAGATGGTCCACTGCATACCCTACCCGAAGGATAGGACCAAAACAAATATAAGAGGTACAGGTGTAAGCTGAACTTAGGACCGAGACCAAGAAAATATGGAATCATCCTCCCCATATCTGTAATGATGGGCTTCCAGTCAAAAGCCAAGAGTCCTACCCCGAGTATTGGATCCCCCCAGATTCTGAAGACTCAACACTTGAGAATAGTTCCACCAAAGAGGTCCAAACCATCTTCGGGATGGCTAAGATAATCAAATACTCTCACATATAGCATTGAATACAAATACCTCACAACCGCGACACCTCCTCCAATTCATCGAAGCAGGAAGCAATAACGGATCTATAAACATCCACGGCAGCGGCTATAATGGATGTACAAACATCCAAGCCAAAAAATAAATAAATAAATAAATATATACATATATATATGTATATATATATGTATATATATACATATATATATATATATATATATATATATATATATATATATATATATATATATATACATACATATACACAATATATACATATAAGTAATAAAGGACATTTTTGTAAATAGAGTTGGGAAAGCAACATGAAAGAAAGTTTGTAAAATTAGGAAAAGGTCAAGTAATATTGAGAGAAAGAAAAAGATGAGAGAGAGAGAGAAATTTAGATTCGAACTGTGGGAGCAATTTCCCCAAGTTCGAGACCCCTCTTGCCCGTCACCAAGTTTCAGCACGGGAATGATATGCCGTGCTGAAGCTCGATGACTTCATCAAGGCATTCTCTCATTAAGAGGGATATAGATCTAGAATATTCTTTATGGACAGCCTCATATTTACGGACTTTAGAATTGACCTCATCTATGGGAGTCTTTTTTTATGACTGACTTTGGGCATATGAATACCTCACGTATCAGCCAAGATGGATCACAAGGAAACTTAATGTTCTGATTTTTTCCCTTATGATAAAAATATCTATAAATATCTATTAGTCTTAACTGAAAGGGCTTTCATGATCCTGGCTCCCTCCTAATCTCTCATGGTTTCTAAAATCTAAAAAAAAAAAATGGAGTGGTTATTAAGGACAGATTTCATTCTGCACATTATACCAGAAACCTAATTCCTTTCATAGCAGATCAAGAGCAATTCATCAGTACCCACATAACTGCTCTAAACATGCCAAAGTTCAAAATGCACCTGAGCATATTCTAATGCCCATATGTATAAAATCCAGTTGTCCCACAATTTATTTTTACACAAAGAAGAATATATTTGACTATTAATCTAGGGGTCACCCAATTTTTGTAAAATTAAGTGTATTGATTTCATACATAACTTGTTTATCTGTCACATATGATTTTGAATAGATGGATCTTTCAAGTTTTCATCTCTTTTCAGTTCTTGGGGTAACTTATTCAGTTGTTAAGTGGCATCGCACTTTATGTATATTCGTGCGCGTGTATTTACAAAGGATATTAAACAATCACCTTACTGACGCTTCTTTACAATTCTCCATATGCGGAACTCTCAGGTAAATGCCTAGTTCTAGCCAAGACATTTGGTAAAACAAAAACGTAAGGAAGAAGGGGCCAAGCCTAGAGCACAAGAAGCAATAGACCTCAAAGTCCAATATCAATGGCGAAGTGAGATACTTATTTTGAACTTACGAGTGCTGTTTATAAGATGTGGTGGCTCTCCTAGTTACAATTCTAATATCAAAGTTTAGCTACAACCTTTGATATATAATACAGTTTTCTTTTTGTTATCATGGTCTCTCCCATGTCACACAGATTTTGAAACATTAAAGTTGATTATATAATCAAACCCATAAGTTGTAATTTACATAATAAGGTGCTGCAAAATTATCCTAGACACATACAACTGTTTCCAGGCCAGCAAATATCAAGTATACCATTTTAACTGAAGATGTAATAGAAATAATCATTTAAAAAATTCAGAAAAGTAGGTGAAGGCTTATCTATTAATCCAATCCATTATATTCATCTAGTAGCTATTTCAGCCGCTTGTTAAAAGGACAATAAGACTATCAACCTAAGTAGTTATGTTGAGGAAGTCATTCTATAAAGCAATATATCTAAATTCTAAACCTTACCAGAAGAGTTGCCAGATGAGTAATGTTGACGTATGCAGTGACTCTGGCGAACGATTAATTGATATGTCAGCTCATATTGCTACATCTATAGTTTTCAACGATTGTGCATAGCAAGAGCGACTTAATTTTCCGCATAATTACTTTTAAATCATTAAAATAATTATTTTTTACGAAATGATTGATACAGCCTACCAAATCAATCCCACAAACAGCAAGAATACAGACAGACGAAGAAAATTTAAACCCATAAACGCAATGCACCCACTGTAACGGTGGCAGCACAGTGATGACTTTACAGTCAAGAATCTTACGGGATAAGCTTATAGGATATGCAAAGCTCAACCTCTAAGGGGATCTGAAGTGAAAACAATCCAAAGGTGGTACCTGCTTAAAGCTGCCTAAAATAATTGTGATTTCTGCAGAGCATCAACAAGGTATTTCTCAGCTTAGATTGTCAAGATATAAGAAAAGTTCGTTTTTTTCAAATCGTGAACATAGGAGTGTTGGATAAGGTAGGTAAAATGAAAATTATCCCTGAAACGGAACCAAACCATATGGATAATCATATATATATATATACTATATATATATATATATATATATATATATATATATATATCATCATCATCTCCATCATCATCAGCCGTAACTAGCCCTTCCACTATCGTCTGTTTTTGGTCATTCTATGCTAGTATATACTCGTAATTTTTCTCAGCTAGTCAATCCATCATATTCTTTTCCTTCCCCTGCTTCCTTTATAATCTCTAGGGACAAACTCTTTTATTCGTAATGTTCATCTATTATCTGCCATGCGCATTATATGTCCTATCCATGTCCACTTATTATACTTAAATGTTGTTTGAATATCCTCTACTTTAGTTTAAGCTTCTATCCACGTTGCTCCTTTTCTGTTTCATAATGTTACTCCCATCATTATTCCTTCAATATCCTTTTGAGTTTTGACTTAAGTTTAACTGCACAAAGTTGAACAAACCAAGTGACCACATAGTAAATTATAGCGACTGCAAAGCTTATGACTTGGAATTAAAAAGACTTGCAGAAAATTCTGATCATGGTTAATAAAGACATCATAAACTGTGACTATGTAAATATACAATCTGTAGGTAATAAAACTATTCAAATTCGAGAATTGATAAACGAGAAATATTTGGACATACTAGCATTATCTGAAACATGGTTAAATAGCTTGGACAAGGCTAAGATCACTCCCCCTCCACTCCCCCCCACACACACACCTTCTTTCACATACCGAGAGAGGGTAGGTCTGGTGGGGGTGTCGGGCTCTTTATTCATAAAGGTTACTCAAACCTCCAAAATGTTAAAAAGAACTAGTGTAACAAGTTTTGAATGTATAGAAATAAACTTTATGCAAAAAAACAGAAAAATATCCTTTGTGACAGTCTACAAACCACCGAGGACAAACACGAGTCTTTTTTGAAGAATTTAGTGCATTTGTTGAGATGATTATCATGGAGAAAAATGAATTAGTTATTTGTGGAAACTTCAATTTTTGGATGGATGACACATCAAATCCTGACGCTTTGGCATTTAGTGAATTATTGGAATCATAATGACTAGTGAATAATGTCGACAGAACAACTACTTTAACTGGGCATACGTTGGACATAGTTTTTAGTGATGGAATGAATAATATTGTATCTGATATAAATGTTAAAGAGAAATTTACTATCTCCCCAGTGCACAAACTTATTACGTTTAGTCTACTTCTACAGAAACATGCACTAATAAAGAAAATAAACTTTAGACATGAATCAAATTGTTCTCCTACCGTATTTATTGAAGAAGTTACAAAGAAAATAAACGATCCTATCAACATTCCCTGTGATCATGATAACCAACGTCCGTTGGGAGTTGTGTATCTTAACTGTCTTACAACGACTTATAATAAAGTGAATAAAAGTGAATATGGTACCACACGCCAACCGATGGAAAAGACTGTAACTGTTAAAAACCAATCTCCTTGGTTTGACAGAGAGACTTTAGTGAAAAAGAGGGGAAAAAGGCGTAAAGAAAGAAATTGGAATAGGTTAAAAACTGAAAGTACATGGGTAAGATACAAAACTGCTACGTGTCAACATAACTACCTACTAAGAAGGCAAAAAAGTTAATACTATAAGAGAAAGATTCGCGAAACAGCAACAAACATAAGTAAGTTTTATCGTCTCCTAAATGGTATAATGGGAAATGTAAACGAAAAGAAGCTACCTGATGGATACAGTGACCAGGAACTAGCAAATAATTTTCTAGTATTTTTTAAAAACAAAATTGAAAATATAACCAGATCATTTGTAAATACTCAGCATCAGATTAATGATACACCTGACACACAGACAAAATTAATAAGATTTAGCAACATAACACAAGATGACACCACCAGGATTATCAAGAGAGCTAAGAAAACAAACTGCGCGATCGATCCTATGCCAATATCTGAAGTAAATAGAGAGAGAAACTTTTCTAGTTTAGCCGAAATAATAATGAGAATGACAAATGCAAGCATTGATGAAAGTAAGTTTCCTAAATCTGAGAAAATTGCTATAGTCACACCAGTTCTGAAAAATGCTCTGGACTACCAGGAGTTAAGCTCACATAGACCTATTTCGAATCTATCCTTTGTTTCAAAGGTGCTTAAATACGTAATTCTTGAACAATTAGTCAGTCACTTAGAAGTAATAGAAGCTTTGCCTTACAACCAAGCTGCTTACAGATGACTATACTCTACAGAGACAGCCATCTGCTCTGTTGTAAATGATACGCTGAAAATGATGGATGAAAGTAAATGTGGTAATTTGATATTACTCGATCTCAGACCTGCTTTTGATACAGTTATGCATGAACTGCTAATAAATGATCTACAGTACATCGGCGTTGAAGATCAAGCTTTCGAATACCTAAAAGACTACTTGGTTGGTAGAAATTACTCTGTGCAAATTAGAAACTCTTAATTCATCGTATGAACCTTTAAACTGAGGGGTACCCCAGGAGAGTGTACTAGGCCGAATCTTATTCTGCATCTATACTATTGGTCTATCGAAAATACTACAAAGGCATGGTGTGAAGTTCAAACTATTTGCGGATGACAACAAATTTTACTTTTCCATAAATGATATAGATGACACTACTGAAACTCTAAACCGAATCCTTGATAGTGTTAGAGAATGAATGACAATTAAGCAACTAAAATTAAACGAGAACAAAACTGAGTTCATTGTGGTGGGTAAGAGAAACAGCATGAGAAGCTTGGGTGATATTCAAATGAACATAAATAATAACTCAGTCCCGATATCTAGTGAAGTTCGTGATCTAGGTGTGTTTCTTGACTGTAACTGATCTCTCAATGCCCAAATAAATAATGCAGTAAAAACTGCTGGTTATCTAAGAACTATTGCTTTTATAAAAAAGAACCTGGATGAAAATTCTGTAAAGAAACTGATGATAAACTGAGTTTTTACCAGAATTGACTACTGCAACTCCATCTACTACAATTTACCAAAAGTACAACTTAAGAAATTACAAAACATAATAAACAGAGGAGCAAGACTGATAAAAGGTGTCCAACCTAGAGAAAGGATCACCCCTATACTAATTGAATACACTAGCTGCTGATTAAAGTGAGAATTAAATTTAAAATACGTACAATAATCCACAAAGTTATCAGAACCGGTCGTCCAAAATACTTAAGAGAATTGCTACATATTGCGCAGACAACAAATCGTGTCGACACGAGAATAGGTACAGATGGTTTTAAATTATTAGAGACCTAGATATATGTCTACTGTAAGCTCTAGAGCCTTTACATGCGGCCCGGAGACTATACAATTAAGGCTTTCAAGAGGAAAGTGAGGACTTTCTTATTCCACGAGACATATGAAAGTGATGATTCAACAATAAATGAGCAATACATGGTATGAAATGTTGAATACTCTGAACGAACTTTTGTACAAGTAGATAATTCCATAATGATTGATATATTACAAAATTCAGGATGAGGAAATCAAATAGTGCCACTCATTGAGATACTGCTGCTAGGGAGTAATTGGGTCCTTTGACTGACCACACAGTTATAAATCGAATCCTTCCCTCTGGTTACAGATAATTTTCCCTTTGCCTACACATAAACCGAATAGTCAGGCCTATTCTTTACAGATTCTCTTCTGTCCTCATACTACTAACAATACTGAGATTACCAAACTATTCTTCTTCACGTAAGGGGTTAACTACTACATTGTAATTGTTTAGAGGCTACTTTCATCTTGGTAAGGGTAGAAGAGACTCTTTAGCTATGGTAAGCAGCTCTTCTAGGAGAAGGACACTCCGAAATCAAACCATTGTTCTTTAGTCTTGGGTAGTGCCATAGCCTCTGTACCATGGTCTTCCACAGTCTTGGATTAGAGTTCTCTTGCTTGAGGGTACACTCGAACACACTATTCTATCTAATTTCTCTTTCTCTTGTTTTGTTAAAGATTTTACAGTTTATATGGGAAATATTTATTTTATTGCTGTTACTGTTCTTAAAAAGAATTTATTTTTCCTTGTTTCCTTTCCTCACTGGACTATTTTCCCTGATTGGGGGGGGGGCTGGGTTTATAGCAGTCTGCTTTTCCAACTAGAGTTGTAGCTTACCAAATAATAATAATAGTAATATGGTACTATTATTCCACAGAGATGGCAACCTGAAAAGCTTCATTAACCGAATGACTGACAGATAGGATGGGAGACAGGGGTTATAAGTTAAGGTCAACTATTTCCTGGTTGATAACATGAAAATCTAATACTGTTCTTAGGATTTAAATTAGTATCAAATATTTTGAAACAACACTGCTTACTTTGTGGTTAGACTGGATTGATTCTACTTTTGCTAGCTAAATTTTCTTGCGAAGGTACTATTGATAAGCTGCTGTTACCCTGTACATTAGGCAGTGAGGTACATTCTAGCTAAAATAATACATTGAGGACTCCAGGTAAAAATAAGGAACAAACTTGCTAGGAAATATGTAGAGCCCTCATTATTATTGATTGATTGATTGATTGGAGATTTTCTGGAACCCTGACATCTAAGGTCATTGACGCTGATGTCGTTTATTGTGAATAACAAAAAAAAAAAAAAAATATTCAATTAAAATCATAAAAGCGAAGATTTCATTTTAAAAGTTAAATATCATTCAGAAGACCTGCTTCTGAAATAAAGCTAAAAATACCTCTAGCATGGTAAGACACATCATGTCCAAGAATCTTGGCAAGGATAAATCTGCCATCCTCATCTCAAGCCTCAAACAGATATCTATTTCTTTCACTCCTATATGATGGGCATTCGGTCAACAAATGCCTCACTGTCAAAGGTACCAAACACTCATCACAATGTGATCGATGTTGGCCAGACAGCAAAAACTCATCTGTCAGCCGAGTGTGACCAATGCAGAGACGACAAAGAGTAGTCTCCCACTTTTGGGGCATCCCGATATACCTCCAAGGAGATATAAAATTACCTTTTCTCTCAATATATTTTCAAGTAAACCATCCCAATGCCGTTGCCAATTATTATTAATAATATTCTTAATTGTAGATAAAAAATCATACCAATAATCAAAAGCCACTCTAAAATCTTTAAAACTAATGGATTATTGGAACTGAAAACTTCTAAAGCTTGTAGGACACTTCTTGCGTCACTAAAAATGGTAAAATTGCCCTCATCTTGTAATGCTATTTTCTTGATAGGGGTTAGTAAGTCGTATAGTTCGGTCGTAAATATGGAAGCTGTTAGAGGATGTGTACCTCTACATTTAAAAGTATTACTATACACTCCAAATCCAATTCTAGCATCGGATTTGGAGCCATCAGTATATATAAAACTCTATTCCTTATGTTCAGCAACATGTTTCATAAAAAGAGACCTGGGTTCTATGTCAGTTATATTCTTTGTAACTCCAATGAAATATTTACAAAAGATACCTCTGGTAATTTACATGGAGGCGTTGATGACACTCCAAAATCAAACTATTGTTCTCTAGTCTTGGGTAGTGCCATAGTCTCTGTACCATGGTCTTTCACTGTCTTGGGTTAGAGTTCTCTTGCTTGAGGGTACACTCGGGCACACTATTCTATCTAATCTCTTCCTTTTGTTTTGTTAACGTTTCCATAGTTTATAAGGAAAATATTCATTTTAATGTTATTACTGTTCTTAAAATATTTATGTTTCCTAGTTTCCTTTCCTCACTGGGATATTTTCCCTGTTGGGGCCTCTGGGCTTATAGCATGCTGCTTTTCCAACTAAGCTTGTAGCTTAGCAAGTAATAATAATAATAATAATAATAATAATAATAATAATAATAATAATAATAATAATAATGAATGGAAGCACCTTAGTTCTAACTGTATCAGGAGTGTCTATCAGTTGTTTCAGCCGAAAACCATAAGGTTGAGGGGATTTTGGGTGCATCTCAAAGTATGTTGAGTGCTTTACAAAGCTTGTAATCAGACAGACCTAAAGAATTAGGAAGACTTTGCAACCTAAACCAATACCGAATAATAGAAGACTTCTGGTAATGGTCTAACGGTAATTCTCCAACATCAAAAAGGAGGTTTGGAATAGGCAAAGTTCTACATGCTCCTGTTGCCAATCTGATATTTACGGTGTATAGAATCTAAAATCTATAGTCGACTTGGTGTGGTTGAGGAGTATATCTCAAACCCATAACTAATTTTTGAAAAAAAGGGCTTTATAACTTTAGAATAGTTTTGCAGTCTGCCTGCCACCCCCCCCCCCCCCCCCCCCCATGATGTATGGGACAAAACTTTTAAAAGCTCCAAGGCATCAAGACATTTTGCTTTTAATGATTTCAAGCGAGGAACCCATGTCAATCCTAAAAATCTTGCTTCACTTGCACATGAAATCCATTAACCTTTGATGTACATATCAGGGTCTGGATGTACTCCCCGGATATGACAGAAATGGACAACAGTAGTTTTGCTTGTCGAAAACTTAAACCCATTCATATCAGCCCACTGAATAATTTTGTCAATTGCGAGTTGTAGTTTTCTCTAAACCGTTGCATTCTAGTTCCAGCAAATTATTTGGAGAGATCATCTAGAAATAGTGTTGAGAGAATATCTTGAGGAATGACAGAGGATATCCCATTAATTGCTAGTGCAAATAGGGTAACACTTAGCACACTACTTTGGGGAACTCCTTCTTCGTGACATTTTCTCTCCGATAGTTCCCCCACTCTAACTAGAAAAAATCATTGTGAAATAAATGATTGAATGAACAATGGTAGCTCTGCTCGAAACCCAAAATTATAAATAGTTTTGAGTATAACATATCTCCAAGCAGTATCATATGCTTTTTCAAGATAAAAAAAAAAAAAAAGACTGTTATATGGTGCTGTTTGGAAGCAAAGGCTTCTCAAGTCGTATCAACATATCAGTCGTTGACTGCATTTTTCTAAATCCACACTGAATAGGTGATAAAAAACCTTTCTTTCCAGGTACCATATAAGTCTTGCATTGACCATGATCTTACATAAACAAGATGTCAATGCAATTGTTCGATAGTTTGCAGTTAAAAACTTATCCTTACTTGGTTTTAAAAAGGCTAAAATAATGGGTAGTTCCCAAACACTTGGATAACTATGATCATTCCATATTCTGTTAATAATGCTTAAAATAAACAACTTGGTATTAACAGGTACATGTTTAATCATTGCATATGGAATTCCATCAGGTCTAGGGGCTGTATCATTACATGTAGCAAGTGCAGAATCATATTCTCTTTCAGTAAAAGGAGAATTGTATGACTCTTTCCTTCAAGTTGCAAAATTTAAAAAGTTCTTTTCTTCAATGTTCCTATACTGGTGACAAGGAGCTGCTTCACACTTGCATGATACATTTGAGAAATGATCAGCCAGGGCATTGCTAACCTCAGTTGCTCCGGTCATATACTGTCCATTAACCTTCAACACTGGTGGTGGGTTTAGGGGTGAATTTGCCTGCCATCCTGTTTACTTTACTCCAAACAGAAGATGGTGGTTTTACTGTTAATGGAGGACACAAGACACCCAAGACTAGCACCTAGCTTCTTTCATGATACGACGGAATTGTGCTCTACATTTCTTGTATATAATTAAATTTACCTCAGTACGGTGTCTGCGCAATCGAGTTAAGGACCTTCTTGTGGCTCTGTGCAGGGCAGTTAGTTCTGAAGACCACCAGGGGACTGGTCGTGGTTTGAATAACCCTGTTGTTTTGGAAAATGAATTGACTCCTGCTGTAAGTCTATGGCATCATCAACACTTTCAAACTGTTCTGCACTCCCCTCGATTTCACTTAGCTCACGAAATTTAACCCAGCCCGTCTTGTCAAGATTCCATTGTGGCGATCTTTGTAAAGTTGGACCATTGTTGGTGTTTATAATGATTAGCACATGATCACTAGTATGCCAATCATCTAATGTCCTCCCTTCGAAATCAAGAAGGCAGTTAAGAGCTTGCAACTGAAGTTTAGATGGGGTTTCACATCTAACTTTGTCATTATTCTCTGTTTTTAAATTGCATAGTAAAACAGATTGTGTTTCTTATTTGGCACTTATTAGAAAACTGTTCTTTCCAAAACGATATTTATCTCCTGGTGCGATGGTACCTACTTTATTTTGAAAAAATTTACATATCTTAAAATAATTTCCTGTACTCCCTTTTGACTGAGCAATAAGCCACTTTGGTGGTTTTGGCTTTCTCTGAGGGTGCAAACACCGCTGTACCTTTATCAATCTAATCTGCAGGTTTGTATATATCTAAATCCTTAGATACACCATCGCAAAGAGCACCCTTGATGTTCAAATGATTGATTTTAATATTCATAATATCACTGATTGCATTAAATGTTTCATCATGATTATCAAATGATATCTATGAATCCCACTTGTCATTTTCGAGTCTCATTTTGATTTTTCTGATACTACCATAATGCTGAAATGTTTTATACAGTACATCATAATTAGTTTCTATGGGAATTTGGGGGACATGAAGGATTCGCAAATTCTCTGTCACCCATATTACTTTGTTTTTGAGCATCCGTAGCATGGTTCTTTAGTTTCCAGGTCGTCAACAGAGGGGTTAGTTTTTAAAGATGAAGCAAGCCGGGATATCCACTTCTTATCGGAAGATGCCAGTCCTCCTATCCCATGTGTCCCAACACGAGAAGAGGCTTCAGTGGGGACCAGTCCTCTATTAGAGATGGGCTGCCTCTCTTTAGGTGAACGTACACTGGTCAGTGGGGGTAGTTTTCCCTCCCACCTATGATTCCAATGCCTGGCGTCACCCATTACCCGCAAATATGGGTGACTTAAAACTGGATCACTGGAGCCTGACTCTTAACAGACTAAGTCTGCACCCAATGGGGTCTGCTAGTGTGATGGCGTCTAAATATGTACAGGCTGAGATGGAATGCCATCCATCCCACACTGCACCAAACCCAAAGCAGCAGCCAAACTATAATCAAACAAGCCAAAGTCGTCAACAAGTTCATGCCCACGAGTAAGAGATGGGAGAATATAAGAAATAACCAAAGGGAAAAGAGAAAGTGCTGACTAATTTAGTTGGATCAACAACTGGGCACCAAGGTCTAGTGAGAAAGCAGTTCCCACTGTCCATCAGATCGCAGCTGCTAATCCCTAAGTCCCCCATCCTTGTCCAGGACTCAGCACTTGGGGGTCATTATTATTAAATGAAAAGCAACATCCTATATTACAGATCCTTGAAAAGACAAAGGTAAGACTCATCTAGAGCTATATTGTGGCATATCTTTCTCGATTAGGAATCGAAAATTGCATGCATAAGAAGCTTGCCAAACTGTGGACAACGATGTGGTAATGTGGAGTTGCCGTTATTAAAGGGATCTGACTTACTAATCCATATTTTCCTCGGAACAAGAAAATGCATTGTTCGGTAACAGATTGCTGATTCTGCATCAAGGCGAGAGATGAACAATGCTTTGCGTTTACAATTTCACTCTTTATAATGTTACATTAACAAGCCCTCTATGACCAGAGGGGGATGTTAAATGAAGGAATAAGAAGGAATACAATTATAAGCACTATACTATGAAATACAATGGTATCCTACACGTTTATACAGGGGTTCCTTTTATCCTCCATTAGTTGCAATTAGTAGAAACGTATAAATTAAAAAAAAAAATCAGATAGAAATCATTACGAAATTCCCACTACTTTTCCCAGTCATAACCATTACAAGTCATCATTAGCACCGTAATAATCCTCATTACGACAACCATAAACACCTAGTAGCACAGTCATCCGGAGGTGGAAGCGAATGAGCGAATCTTCCTAGAGCAAAGGGTCATTAATACTTTATGTGCACTGATTATCTCTCCACGAATCCCCTTATCTGTAGAGTAGGCCTCCAAACACGTAGGGATTAGTCAAGAGATAGAAACTGACGAAATGGAGGAGGAGGAGGAGGAGTAGAAGATAAGAGGAAGACTGGATAAACGACAACTAGAAGAGAAGTAATGGGAGAAAGTGAGAGAAGAGGAGTAGAAGGCATAAAAATAGCCCTATAATTTCTAATACAAAGGCTGGAATTAAAGAAAAGAAACACGAAAGGATGAGGTACTTGCAAACTGGTCTTACATCCATCACCAAATCCTTCAAAATTAGTGAAATACATAAGGTAGGACAGATATTCTATGGTGTAATATATATATATATATATACATATATATATATATATATATATATATATATGTATGTGTATATATTTATATATATATACACTGTATGTATATATATGAAAATATATGTATATATGTATATGTATACATACATACATATACATATATATTTATATATATACATGTATATATATACATACATCCATGTATATACTGCATATATACATATATGCATGTATACATACATATATACATATATACATACACATATATATATATATATATATATATATATATATGTATATATATATATTAATATTTATATATATATTGATATGTATATATATATATATATATATATATATATATATATATTGATATATATATATATATATATATATATATATATATATTCATATATACATATATATATATATATATATATATATATATATATATAAATAAATATACATATATATATATATATGTATATATATATATATATATATATATATATATATATACAGTATACATATATACTGTATATAAATACAATAAATATACTTTGAATACATACGAATTTGTAGAGTTCATAAATTCTGCCGAAGATGCAAATAACTATGTTATGTGCAGGATCCAGAGAAGATCGGGTCAGCTAACGTGGCGACCAAAATAAGACCTTTTCTGCGCAGATAGTCACGTGAGCCCTTCTCCAGTAGAGATTCTTTTGGCTGGTATTAAGCGGCCACTTTTTAATGCATTTCCTTTAGTGAAAAAATCCCCGTTTAAAATTATTTCAATTTTCATTTTAATGCTTAGTTGACTCACAGGGTCCCTGTGTCTTCGAAGGTCAGAGAACATGAAACTATCCGGTAATATGGATAAAATCAAAACCATTTTCATCTTATGTATTATTGGTTTGATTCATTTAACTAAACAAAGACAAATAACTTATCGATATCATCTTAGTGATAATCTATTTTTTTCATGCTTCAACACTCATTTTTTAACTTTTTATTAATTACAGTAATTTCATATAATATATATATATATATATATATATATATATATATATATAATATATATATATTTCATTCTAAAATACAAAGATATTTTTTGCATCAAACTCAGACAATTCCAATTCATAAATTAGAGACTTGATGCAATCTTTACCTTCTCGTAAAGCTTTTCCGAGAGCTGCAATAAAGATCTCTCTCATAATAGACATCCGAGACATAAAAGCATCAGAAAAATTTGCAATAGTCGGCCTCTGTTGATAGTGCTTAGGCAAGAACCTTTTTTATTCATTACATTTTGATCCCTTATCCTCTAATTTTGGAGATATTAATAAAATTTTCTTAACAATATATCCAACAAAGTAACGAGGAGAATCGGAATTAGAATTTTCAAGCTTGCCTATCTCTATCTCAGTCAGATTCAGTTTTCTCCCAAAACATCCATATCTTCATTTTCAGTTTCAAGTTCATTGATGATATTTTTCAACAAAATGTTAGTCAAGCACATTTCTACTGAAAGTTCTTACTCAGTGTTCTTTCGTGCATTAGTTAATGCAACTGTCCATTTATTTCATCAAATTCTTTTTCCTTACACTCAGTTGGAGCTTCTCCACTTGACCGTGTAATTTCTCTCCTCAACCAATAATTTCTTAAGCAAAACCTAAAACTTACCAAATTTGGATTGTCATGTGAGCCATTCATTTGTCGTATGCAATCAAAAGTGTTCCAAGCGATCTTCATTTAATCACCTTGTAGGTATGACTTTAACACTATATAATCTATTAGGCATTTCATAAGGATCTATAAGCGACCTACATGACAGAATTTGAAATTCATATAGGCATTTAAATCTTGAGTTTGCAACTCTCATGGTTTTCATGGTAGCAACCATTTTCTGTAAAATTATTTTCGGCTCATAATGTATACCAAAAGCATTTCGTGAAACGTTGTCACCACAAATATGAAAAAAATGTATATCAAACCACTTATCGACAAGATGAATGAAATTAGCAGTTTCAGTTATATTTAACTTATAAGAAAATTTCTATTCTGCCTTCCTATATTTCACGAATGACAGAACCAGAAACAAAACTATCGTTTTGTAAATTGTAAACGAAAAACGAAAGAAACTTATGTCTAAACTTAAAGACTAGACTTTTCCATTCATATAAAAAACAGCAAAAACTGCGCAGTTATTCAGCATTGTGCTGAAAATATTTAAAAGTTTTAAGCATGAAAATTTTCACAAGATCGTTTACAATAAGAAATGTTTGAAAATGAGACATTGTGCAAGAAAACTGGTATTTAGCCTCTATGCCGGGGTCCTAAGCACATTATAGATAAAATCTAACAAAGAAGTCACTTTTGACAGGATATATAAAATGAAAGTAACCGAGGGACATATTTTGGGTTGCCTTTTAGAGCCAAATATTTAACCTGGATTGATGTACGCGAGCCCGGCCGACCGAGATCAGGGGCTCACGTGAGCTCATTATCCTACCCGCTCATGATATTATTAATTTTTAATTTGAATTTGAATTTCTATTATTATTATTATTATTATTATTATTCTAAAACTTATTTTTACAAACAAGCTCTCAATTGACTCACTTTTTAAATATAAGGAAGTGTGTGTACCTACTCCATTGTGTTCTGATGTCATATAAACTTATCAACGTGCACTCTGTAATGAGTGCTACACTGAAAGCAGGTCTATTTAGCTTCAGTGTGAGCTTTCAGAGCACATTGTGTTTACCTTTTTTTGTGTTTATGATCAGTTTACGTTCAAGTACAAATTTTGGCTGTGGGTTGTTTGATTGTTTAACAATGCTAGTTAGCTGACTAGGTTTTTCTATCATTTCTCTACTGTTCAAAAAAAAATTTGTTTTTTGTTTTTATCATATTTTACTTATTGACGTTCTTCAACTAAGTTTCACTTTTTATTGTACCCTGAAGAAGTGTATTAAAATGCACGAAAGCGCTTGGTACTAAAGCTTTTTATTATTTCCTACTGGCTTTTGCGTATACCAAGTCACGTGATCCTTGTGGCAGTAAAACATATATACATATAAATATTTATGTATAATATATATATATATATATATATATATATATATATATATATATATATATATATATATATATATATATTCCAACAGTCTTTCCCTAATGCAATCCTTATTGAGTGCTCATGCACAGGTGGATTAATTGATTGATTACGAGTTATCTGGCACCCTGACATCTAAGGTCATTAACGCCGATATCATTTGTTAGAAAAAAATAAATAAATGTTAATTCAGTTTAAAACAGTAAAAGCAAAAATATCTTTATAACAGTTAGACAGTTTCCAGAAGACCTACTTCTAAAACAAATTAAATATACCACTATTATTGTATGACACATCACGTCCGATAATATTGGCAAGGATGAACCTGCCATCCTCACCTTGGGCCTCAGACAGATATGTACTTCTTTCAGTACTATAAGTGGGGCTTTCAATCAACAAATGTCTCAAGTCAAGGGTACCAAACAGTCATCGCAATATGGTTGGTATTGGCCATTTAACAGAAACTCATGTGTCAACCGAGTGTGACCAAGGCAGAGACGACAAAGAGATGTCTCCCACTTTCTGGGCATCATGTTATACCTCCAACGAGATATGACATTTGTTACTTCTCTCATTTTATTGCCATCTAGACTATCCCTGTGCTGTTGTCAATTGTTATGAAACAATTTCTTGATGGAAGGTAGGAAGGAAATCATTACAGGGAATGGGATACCTTCTTGGTAGTAACTCGGATGCAGCATTCTTCGCCAGTAAATCTGCCTTCTCATTCCCAGACACACCCTCATATGCTGGAACCCAACAAAATCGAACCATTGTACCTCTCCTTCCAATAATAAAAAGCCATTCTAAAATCTTTAAAACTAAAGGGTTACTAGAATTAAAAACTTACAAAGCTTGAAGGACATTCCTTGCTTCACTAAAAATGGTAAAATTACCTTTTTTTCAACGGTACTTCCTCAATAGCGGTTAGTATGCCATACAGTTCGGCAGTAAATATCGAAGCTGTTAGAGGAAGTGCACCTCTAAAATTCAAACTCTTACTATGTACTTCAAATCCAACGCCAGCATCAGATTTGGAGCCATTAGTATATATAAAAGTCGATCCCCTATGTTCTGCAACATCTTCAATAAAAAGAGACATGGATTCTAAGTCAGTCATATTCTCTTTTAACTCCAATAAAGTATTTAAAAAAATATACCTCTGATAATTTCCATGAAGGCATTGTAGATACCTTACATGGAAGCACCTTACTTCTAATTATATCAAGACTGTTCATTAATTGTTAAACCCAAAAACCATGAGGTTAAGAAGATTTTGGGTGCAACTCAAACTATGATGTGTGCTTCACAAAGCTTGTAGTCCGATAGGCTAAAGAATTAGGAAGTATTTGCAACCTCAACCAATACCGAACAATAGATGACTTTCGGTAAAGGTCTAAAGGTAATTCTCCAGTACCAACAAGGAGACTTGTGATAGGCAAAGTTCTAAAGGCTCCTGTGGACGATCTAATACCAGCAAGATGTATTGAATTTAATATCTTTAATTGGCTTGGGGTGGCTGAGGAATATATTACACACCCCTAACTAATTTTTGAAAAAATCTGGGCCTTATATAATTTTAAAATAGTTTTGCAGTCTGCCACCCATGATGTATGGGACAATACTTTTAAAAGATTCAGAGCCTCAAGACATTTAGCTTTTAATGCTTCTAAGTGAGAAACCCATGTAAGCCTAAAATGAAATATCAAGCCTAAAAATTTAACTTCACTTACACATGGGATCCGTTCATCTCTGATGTATAATTCCGGGTCTGGATTGATTGATTGATTGATTGGAAGTTCTCTGGCATCCTGATATTGAAGGTCATATCATTTATTATAAATAAAGATTAAAAGAATATTAAATTAAAAATAGAAAAGTACATATGTTATTGAAGTTAAATAGCATTAAGAAGACCTGCTTCTGACATAAATTTAAAAATGTCACTAGCATTGTACAACACATCATGTCCAAGAATCTTGGCAAGGATGAACCTGCCATCTTCCACCCCGAGCCTCAAACAGATATCTAATTCTTTCTGTGCTATAAGTGGGGCATTCGGTCAACAAATGCCTCACTGTCAAGGATATCAAACAGTCGTTGCAATATGGGCTGGTTGGTGTTGGCCACCCAGCAGAAACTCGTGTGTTATCCGAGTGTGACCAATGTGGAGACAACAAAGAGTAGTCTCCCATTTTCCGGGCATCCCATTATCCTTCTAAGGTGCTATAACAATTGCAATTTCTCTCATTTTATTTTCCTTTAAACTATCCCAATGCTGTGGTCAATATGGGCTCAGTAAAACCTCCAAAGCGTAAAGGCCGTTTTCCACTCTATTCAAGAAACAATCTGGTAGAATTGGAACAAATTCGATGAACTCGAAAACATGGGTATTTTTTCTCATCCAGAAGATGGTGTCAATGTATAATATCTAAATCAAACATTCCTTATAAAGAAACACAGTGATGGTTTTTGATTAGTCACCGCCTTTACCGACACTGGATGATTTAGTAAACTACCGCCCTACCTTATGCCTGACGTGGATTCTACTCTATGTCTTATAAGCTGCTGGAAGTACATCATTTCAACTGACCTTAGCAATGCATTTAACCAAATTCCACTGGCTAAGGAATCAATGAGATACTTTGGTGTAGCTACACCCTTCAGAGGTGTTAGCGTCTATGTTAGATCTGCCATGGGTATCCAGCTGGGTACGTTTCTTAATGGCCCTGCAAACTGAAAATCTAAAATTATCTGCCAAAAAGACTATCATTGGTCCGTCAACAGTCAATATTCTCGGTTGGGTGTGGCGCCAGGGTTCACTCTCTGCCAGTCCACATCAGATTTCAACTTTAGCAACGTGTTCTCCTCCTGAAAAAAAGTGTCTGGCACATGTTTATTCATCAGCGCATACAAGTTCCTGGTACGTGTAGTGCATGGATGCTCAAAGCTTCTTTCTGCTCTGGATGATGCTGTGGCTGGTCGCCTGAGTCAAGACAAAATAAACTAGACGGAAAGTTTAACTGACACATTCCGGTCAGCACAGAGTGTTATCCTCCAACTGTACCATCATTCTACCCCATCCAGAAGATGGGCTGGTGATCGTAACTGATGGGTCTGTCAAGCAGAATGGAATAAGTGCCACACAGTATGTTACTTGTAATGGATCTCAAAGTCTAGCACGGTTTTCCAGCGCCAAGCTCAGAGGCGAGGCAAACAAGTAACATGACTGCCATGCGAGATAGAAGGCCTCTCTATTTCTGCCGCAGTAAAACATTTTGAACCATTCATTATCCAGTCTGTTCACAAAGCCTGCACACTCACACACAGTTAGCCTTGCGTTCAGGCATATGAACAGCTATGCAGAGGAGAGTACTCAACAAGTCCAAGAGTTTCTACTTTTCTGTTGACCATTCGCTGTCTCCAGGCTTCTCTTCGCCATCTGAAAGGTTCTGTAAATGTTCCCTCAGACTTTGCCCGATCATGACAACCTGCAATGTCAAATACATTCCTTCGTAAACAGATTGGAGGACTGTAGTTCGAGCATTTGATGTGAATCAAATAATGTTTGGAGACATAAAATTACCATTCACGAAATGCTCTGCATGACAGTCTCGGCAGTCTGATTGTTCTGATCTTAGATGCACCCGAGCTCATCCTGTTCAAGGAACAAGACCATCAAAGAAGTTGTCCAAGATAAAGGATATCAAGGGATATCTGAATTCGGTCACAATAGCAAGGGACGGTGTCCTCATTGTTCGCCGTGACGATACGTTCCAGCCATCACGTGAGTGCATAATTGTCCCGAGCCAGATCCTTGACAGACTATTGATAGCAATGCACATTCGGTTAAACCATCCATAGAGCAGCCAGCTTCGAGTAGTTATGCGGAGGCATTTTTTGAGGTTGGATATAGATCGTGCAATCGCACGCATTACAGAAAGCTGTCATCAATGTGCCTCACTGAAAAAGGTAGCACACTCTCTCTCACAACAAACTTCAGAAACACCACCAGAAATAATTGGAGAAAGGTTTGCTGCTGATGTTATAAAGCGAGAATGCCAAATGATTCTGGTAGTGTGCGAGTATGTCTCATCTTTTACATGCTCAGCATTGACTGCAGATGAGCGCCTAGCTTCTATCATGGCACAACGGAACTGTGCTCTATATTTTTTTCCAAATAATTAAAGTCTCCTCAGTACGGCATCTGCGCAATCGAGTTAACGACCTTCTTGTGGCTCTGTGCGATGAAGTTAATTCTGAAGACCGCCAGGAAACTGGTTGGCATCTGAATAACCCTGTTGTTTTTGGGAATCAAATTGATTCATGCTGTATGGAGAGTTTCATTTAGTAAATAAAATGGCATCATCAACACTTTGAAACTGTTCTGCACTCCCCTCAATTTTACTTAGCTCACAAAATTTTACCCAGCCTGCCTTGTCAAGACTCCATCGTGGCACTCTTTGTAAATGGGGATCATTGTTGGTGTTTAT